>NC_043957.1:55840126-55917626 GCF_902148855.1 Sphaeramia orbicularis | reverse complement strand
ACACAAAATTAAATAGTTAAAAAGTGTCACAACCTGGCTCTAAGGATGTGGCAAAAATGGAGACGGAGGAGGAGGTGAAGATGTAACAATGATTTATTAAATAAACTAACAATAAACGAAATACAAAGTTCAACAAAATGCCAACTGAGAAGAGTATGAGGACCAGGGCAGGGCAGAACCAGAACCAGACCAGACCAGACCAGCCAGAGAGCAGACCCAGATCAGATCAGACCACAGCCGAGCAGAGCAGACCCGAGAGAGAGTGCTCATCCATGTCGGACTGCTTAACCCTTTCATGCATACTGGTCACTACAGTGGACCGCTATTCTACAGCTTTTCTCTTCTATATTCATGTATTTTGTTGTTTTCGTTGTTTTGTTTTTTTTTCCACACATATCTTTATTAAAGTTTTAAGACACTGCATATCTTTTCTGACATGAATTGGTAACATTTTGTAGATCTCTTCTGAGCATAAACCCCCAGAATCACAAAGCCCTCCCCATAGTTTTATTTCATTTTATTTATTTTTATTTTATTTTTTTATTTCAAACATGCAAAGAAAATAAAACAAAACAAAGCAAACTAGAAAAGCACTCTGAGAGCGCAGACCTCCGCCAAGGCATATCAGTGCAGATCATTTGTTCCTTGTGCCAGTATCAATATTTCCTGAAATTTTCATCCAAATCTGTCCATAACTTTTTGAAAGATCCGGATCAGTCTTTGTCATTTGATAGAACACCCCATTGTAAATCCCTGAGTCAAATTGCATGAGATTTGCACAATTCCCCCATATTGTGATTTCCACCATAAATATTAGTCCCATATTTATTTTACCTATATTTTAAGATTCCTTGACCATGAAAACATACCATTAGCAACTGGATTCATAATTATATCCTTATTAGTTCAGTAGTTATTCACGAAAATCACATTTCTCGTAATGGCGGTTTTCTTCTGGATCTAGCTCCTTAAGTATTAAAGCTACATGAAATCCGGTGGCATACTCCCGATGCGGAACTGACTGAGCTACACGATGGCGCTTGTCAGAAATTTCTACCTTTAATATTAAAGGCACAGTAGGCCAAAAAGTAAGGGCACCCCCATTTTTTATATAAATTGAGATAAAATCCACCTTCTGGATCAGATCCGGATCAGCCTTTGAAATGTGATAGAGGATCCCATTGTCAATTCCTGAGTGAAATTTCATGAGTTTTGGTCAATAATTAAGCGAGATATTGGGAAACGAAAATTTTGGCCCCATTTACCACAATGTTAACAAAAATTTCAAAGTGATCCAGAATCCAGGATTTCTTCCGGATCACCCCCAAAAGTTAATCATTTCTTTCTTATCCCATTTCCAACAAACCCTGAAAATTTCATCAAAATCTGTCCATAACTTTTTGAGTTATGTTGCACACTAACGGACAGACAAACAGACAAACAGACAAACAAACCCTGGCAAAAACATAACCTCCTTGGCGGAGGTAATTAAGACATAAACAAAATAACATTTAAATGGACAGAATCTATCTTCAAGCACATACAAGTCTGAATATGGCATGGTCAAAAAGGAGTAGGAAGAAGAATAAACTTATTTAATCCTACCCCTCTGTGCTTTTACACTTTTATTGTTAACTTTATACAACAATCAGCCTATACTATTTCCCTAATTTTAGCATCATACCACAACAATCCATAATGCAGTAACTGAATTATCCACAACAGTACGTTCGTGTCAGTACAGTCATACAAACAGACTCAACAAATCAAACATTTTCTTCAATAATTGCAGCAGATTTATCAGTACAATGTCATACATAAACAAAAACAAACAGGTCTGATTGTCATTATTAAATACTGTACCTCTCAAGAATCAATTATTTATATCTTTTTTTAAACTGAATTATGTTTGATATTTGTTTTATCTCCACACACAATTTGTTCCACAATTTTACTCCACAGAAACTTTTTAACGTAGTGTGTACTTTATGAATCTTTAAATTTAATTTTCCCCGTAAATCATAGCCTCCCTCTCTTTCACAAAACATTTCTTGAATATTGCCCGGTAGTAATTTTTTTTTTTTTTTTTTTTGCTTTATGTACTATTTGAATAGTTTTGAATTCCACAAGGTCAATGAGTTTTAAAATTTTAGATAAAGGTAAAAATAGTGGATTTGTGTGCTCCCGAAAACCAACATTGTGAACAACTCTTATTGCTCTTTTTTGCAATATAAAAATCCTATGTAATGAACTTGTATTTGTGTTTCCCCATACCTCCAAACAGTAACTTAAATAAGGTAAGATCAAAGAATTATACAGAATCTGAAGTGATTTCTGATCTAATCTCCCCTTTGCTCTGGCCAGGACTCAGATGCTTCTGGACAGTTTGTTTTGTAGATATTTTATGTGAGGTTTCCAGCTAATTTTTATCATCAATTATCACTCCAAGAAACTTGTTTTGATTCACCCTTTCAATATCTACACCATCTATTTGTACCTTTATCTCATTACTTGTTTTACATTTGCGAAAAATCATGAATTTTGTTTTACACAGGTTTATCGACAACCTATTTTTGTCAAACCATAATTTAGTTTTGTTTAGCTCAGAAGTGATTACAATTCACACAATTTATCAGTAAATACATGTTTCTGTGTGTCAAAAATTAAACGTGTGGTGTCCAGCTGAGTGGACATTTTTGCAACTTCATGAAAAATAGGTCCTTAAGATTTTTTTTTTTTCTTTTTTTTCCTGTATTTTTTTACATTTTTAAAATTATTTTTATTTTTTTTTTTTTAATTTTTTTTTTTTCAGAAGAAAATTTTCAATCGCATTGTTTTTTTCATGCCTGAAGAAGAATAAAAACACTCAGGAAAAAACTTTGATTAAGGTTCTCATAAATCGTGCATGAAAGGGTTAAATAGGCGTCACATCTGTCACAGGTGCAACTAACCAGCAGGTCGCCATCTGTAAAAGAAAACTGAGAGTGCCCCTAGTGCCCAGAAAGGTGCAGGGCCGTGACAAAAGTAATAAAATCCATAAAAGTAAATACATAAATAAAAGACACAGAGGACCACACAACTCACGCAGAGTTAAAAGCCAGAGAATAAAAGTATAAAGAATAAGTACAAAGAATAAAATAACTCAAACGATGAATTATGAAAGAGCTGCAGCATCTGAAACCGACCACAATGAACATTTGACAGATAAACAGAACCACAGTGCTCCAGTTTCAGCTTCAGTTTGTCATGTCTTTTATGTATGTGATTGTCTCACTCAACTCACCTTTTATTTTATTAGTAAGTTTTTGTTTTTTTTTTATTACTAGAAGTTTCAGGCGACCCCATTTGAATTCCAGGCGACCCCACGTGGGGTCTCGACCCCAAGGTTGAAAAACGCTGTCTTAGTCCATTACACAGTGGTGGCTGGTGTGTAAATAAATGGTGATGGGTTTGTCACACATATGTGCAGTTTTTCATTTTTCCAGCAGGTATCAGTATAGTTTCAGTGTTGACGTTTTGGTCATGTTAAGCATAGTAGTGTGCTTCCCTAAGAAGCGCCTCTGTCTGATGATAAGAGTTGTTAAAAATATATATACTCAATAAAACTGAACTTTATTCTAAGCTGTGAAAGGAACAGGTATTTGTATGTTCATGGATAGTGTTGTGCACTTGTTGCAACATTTGACACGAAAGCTCAGTTCAGCCACAGACTAGCAATTAGACAATGAATCAAAAGTTGCCTCATTATTATATATGTACTGATGTCATTCTTTGTATTTCTCCTTGCACATAGTTCAAGTAAATGAATGCCCTACAGTTGATAAGATATCCAGCAGTGCCAGACATTAACAACTATAAAGTCAAGTCCTTCCTATCTCTCATGGTCCTGTTTGTCACAATAGTTTGCTGGTTTTAATAAAAGGCTGAAAGTGTTTGTCTGACCTTTTCTTTACCACATGATCTACTGCTTTTGTTCACACTACCAAAAAGCACCCCAATGTCACAGATTTGTTTTTTCCATGATGATGTGAACAGTCTGGTCAGAGTTCATATGACTTTCACATCTTTCTGGGTTGTGATTCATCACAAATCTGCACTAGAGGAACTCATTCAGATACTATAAAACACAGATGTCAAACATGCCAAATCCAGCCCGCCCAAGGGTCCAGTCCGGCCCGTGAGATGAATTTATGAAATTCAAAAATTACACTGAGGATATTAACAATCAAAGATGTTAAAATCATTTTAGGTCAATTCAACCTAAAGTGGGTCAGAACAGTAAAATACTACCATTATAACCTATAAATAATGAAAAAAGCTATTTTTTTTATCTTTGTTTTAGTGTAAAAAAAAAAAAGTAAAATTAGACAAAAATGTTTCTATTTACAGACTAGCCTTTTACAAAAAATGTGAATGACCTGAACAAATATGAACAACCTGAAATATCTTAAGAGAAGTAAGTGGAATTTTACCAATATTCTGCCTGTTACTAAATGTGTATTTGTAGATCCACTGTGATCTGCAAGTTTGAATTCACATTTATAAATTATAACTATGGCAAAATATTGTTAAAATTGCATTTATTTTTCCTAAGAATTTTCAGGGTGTTCATATTTGATCATGTTATGTGTTCATATTTGATCATGTTATATTCAAGTACAGTTCTTTGATGTAAACATTTTCATTATGGAATTGGACTTTCTTCACTCAAAAACATAGACAAAACTTTGGAATCGACATTATTTATAAGTTTTTACCCTATTATTTGGCTGGTCCGGCCCACTTTAGATCATATTAGGCTGTATGTGGAACTGAACTAAAATGAGTTTGACACCCCTGCTATGAAATCACTGAAATGAGCTCATACTGTACATGCACAGCAGTAAAATGAATGTGAATCCAGGTGTAAAAGGATTAAAAAAAAAAAAAACAAACACCACATAGTATAACAGTAATACACAGACAGGGACCATTCTGTTGCACAACAACTACTTAATAATACATATTTTTCACAAAAGTAAGGTTTGGAATCCTCAACTTGTAGAGTACTTATACACACACACATTTATTTATTCATCTATTTATTTATTTATTTATTTATTTATTTATAGTGTACATTAGTACTATACCTGAAGAAAACAATCTGAATTTTTAAAATAATAATTATTTCTTTTAAATAATGGCAACAGCCAAACAACAAATCTAGTTTGTACAGTAAAAGTAGATTCAGCAAAAAGGCAGGAAGTTGATGACTTTGACTTAAAAGTGTCTGCAGTCCTCCTTCATTAAAGCTAGGAATAGAAACTCTCTCTATCAGGACTCAACTGCATCAAATAACTTCTTCTGTCCACTAACCCACAGCAGATATGGTCCATGTTTTATATTAGTTTACATCCAAACTGAGTTGAAGCCAAGTTGAAAAACACACAAGGACACTTAAAGCAGGTCTGCAGCAAAACTCCACTGGAAGCACGACTGTGTCACTCAGGCCGATGGTCCCTAGTCACGACCTAATTGATGACAAAATCCTGCACCACGGGAAGCTGACGTCACCCCCGTCCGTACAGTCACCTCCTCGGTGACGTCACTGGACAGAGGACGGGTTATTGCCATCTGCTGGATAGACCCAGCCACTCATCCACCGTTACGTCACTGAGGGAGAGACCCGTGGCAGCAGGTCCAGATCGGTGAAGCCTGGGAGTCTGGATGGGAATGCCAGACGAGCGAGGGGGGGGGGGAGGGGGGGGGTAGTAACTCTGACGCCGTTATTGGACAGATAGTGGACAGATAGTTGGATCAAACAGGGAGCTTCAGCTGACAACAGACAAAAGGAGCGAGTCCCATAGGAGGAGATTTCGGGGGAGGAGGAATATGCCCCCCCCCCCCCCCCCCCCCCCCCCCCCCCCCACCCTTAACACCTACAACACATGCATTTGGTCTTTTTTAATGGGTTTTTTATCATTAAATTCTGAGATCATTAATACTTGTTTGTTGGTAAAATAAATAATTAAATAAATAAATAAATAAATAATAATAATAATAATAAATAAAATAAAATTATATATATACTCACGGATACTAAGAAAGAGAATTTTCATCTCCTGCGCGGTCGACTTGACCACTATTTTTACATATTTATTTGTTTATTTTTAATTTTATTATTATTATTTTTTAACCCCTTACTGTCTAAATTTCTTAATATATTTTTACCTCCGCCAAGGAGGTTATGTTTTTGCCAGGGTTTGTTTGTCTGTTTGTTTGTTTGTCTGTCCGTTAGTGTGCAACATAACTCAAAAAGTTATGGACAGATTTGGATGAAATTTTCAGGGTTTGTTGGAAATGGGATAAGGAAGAAATGATTAAATTTTGGTGGTGATCGGGGGTGGGGGGGGGCCCACGGGGGGGCCCATTTCCAACAAACCCTGAAAATTTCATCAAAATCTGTTCATAACTTTTTGAGTTATGTTGCACACTAACGGACAGACAAACAGACAGACAAACAAACCCTGGCAAAAACATAACCTCCTTGGCGTGGGGGGGCCCACGGGGGGGGGGGGGGGGGCACTGATCAGCCTTGGCGGAGGTCTGCGCTCTCCGAGTGCTTCTAGTTTTTAATTATGTGTTGTTGCTGTCAAAAAGATGTTTTTTTCCCCTCAACTTTATTGAAAAATATTCAGGTATACAATACATATAAATTTTGAACAAACAAACATCAAGGTGTCAAAAAGAAAAAGCATTTGAGCAAATAAATTTAAGAGAAAAAAAAGGCATAAATTTAAAGACACAAGGCAGGATAGACAAATAATAGTATATAAAAACAATAACAAACAATATATCTAACAAAAATAAGCAAATAAATGCATCAGAGAGTTCAGTCTATTTTAAAGATTTCTTTATAAATTGTCAAGGTGCTAGTGCTTTTTTTTTTTTTTTTTTTTTTGTTAAAAATAAATTCTAAAGATTTAATTTTTATTTTATTTTATTTTATTTTTTTTGTTATTTTATCAGGAAGATTTTAAAATTTGGGTGTTTTGGGATATTTATTTTTGTGTATATGAAATTTACCAAATAAAATGATCACATTTACAACAAATTCTAAATTATGAAGCAGATGTTAAAGTAGGTGGAGACTGTTAATTTGAGTATAGCACATACAATAGCTATGATGCAAATTAGTGACATAAGGCATAATTAATTGGCAAAATAGTTATTAAACAAATTTTCCAGTCTCAGGTTTGTAGATTATTTTATTAATGCTACTGTTGATCAGCTCCTCCAAACAACCACCTAAATAAAATGAAAAATGATCCAAAAATCAGCAGAATATCATGACATTAATAACACCATTACAGAAACACAGTGTTGGAATTGATTCATGATCTTCAGGGGTCATAGGTCAACAGGTAACTCATGTACATTCACAAACAAATAACAGTGTTGAGCGGCATCTCATTACAAAAACGATGGAATATGGGGGCAAATTTGTGACAATAGTCTTCAAGGAATTAATGAGGCTATTATACCAATTGGTGGTGTATTTTTATACCCACCTACTTTAATTGTTGGCTCTTAGGCTGCAGGAGTATATTAAGCAGCAGCACAGCTTTACATAAGCAAAACATTTCCATCATAAACTAATACAGAAAAGGCACAAATTAATACACAACATGCAGGATATTAGGGTCTGCAGATGGAATCAAGCCTTTTGTCTAAATGTGGTGCAATAAATCTTCTCTCTTTCTTGGCACCATTGCATATAGCACATGGTCCTTTTAGGCAAATTAAAGGAAGTAAGTCTTTAGTGGTCAAAATTTCTCGTAGGACAACTCCCGCCCAAGAATCAACACTGAATATGTCCTCCAGTTCTATAAAAAAAAAACCAAAACCTACATCCATGGCTATGCCTTCTTCATTTGGCTGACCCAAAATGTATTTAAAAACAAAAAAAATTAAAATTACATGATATTTTGTCTGACAATAATTTAACTATGGATAGGCTTAAACGAGTTCACCCTTTCATGCATGTTGCAGGGTTATTCAAGTTTCAATTAAAACCACAAAATATGGCGTCAAATCGTATAACTAAATTTAAACCGGGCTCTTCTCCACAGTGTTTCAAATGTAGAATATATGAAGTCAGCCTCACACACTGCCTCTGGTCATGCCCTAACATACAGGGATACTGGGAGTCTGTCCTACTTGAAATTAGAAAAATTCTCAAAACCCACATTGATTTTGACCCTCTATTTCTTCTCCTTGGCCAACCAAATAGGTGTATCAGTAACAAACATAACAGGAAACTATATAATATTTTAACTTTTTGTGCCTGAAAGAACATACTACTACACTGGACCTCTGATAAACCCCCTTTTATTTCTGGATGGAGGAAGCTGATACTGGAGCACATTCCGCTTGACTTTTGACATGCCTGACACACTCTAGGATCGACATATTCAATCACACTTGGAAACCCTTCCTGGACTATACTGTGGGAAATGTGTCCTCAATTCTGTCTTGAGCGTTCATCTGCTCTTGAATGAACTTTTTGTTGTATTGTATAGATATGAATGTGATGAGTATCTGTCTCCATGCTGACTATGAATCTCTGTTTCAGTTTTGACTATGGTGCTGAGCTGTGTTTTTTTGTTTTGTGTTGTTTTGAAAAAATGAAAATTGAATTAATATATTCTTTAAAAAAAAAAAAAACACAAAATATGTGATGGTTAGATTGTCAAAAATTAGATAGCTTTATAATTAATATTCTGTGATTTTAATACATTATCAAAAAAATAATGAAGTCATATCATAATGTGGCTACTGATACAAAAACCACTGATGGGCAATAGTAACACAGGTTTGTATAAATGACTTGTATTCCAGCCAAGCAGAGTTGCCTATTACTGTAAACCCAAATGTTCAAAAATATGAAATAGATTAAGTAATGTAAACTCAAATAGTTCTTTTTATTTGTTTGTTTGTTTGTTTTTAGAAAAAGTTGTCCTTATTTAAATATTAGCTGTAATTTATCATGTCAAGTAGAGAAAAAAACATGCCTATTGGCTCAGTGGTTTTCTGCTCATGTGCAATAAAAACCGTATTAGCTCAGAATTTGACTCGGTGGCATAATTTTAACAGAATACAAAGGAAGAAAAATGAGCAGAGGTTCAGAGCAGCTGCTGTCCATGGTGCTGAAAACACTGCCTCATAGCCTGGGCTGTGAATGTAACATGTGGGACAGTTTATAAAACTGTCATAATGTGGGCTTTAACCCTTCGATACATGAATTATGAGAACCTTAGTCAGATGTTCTTTCCTGAGTGTTTTGATTCCTCTTTAGGCATGAAAAAACAATATGATTGAATTTTTTTTATTGAAACTTTTTCTTATGGAGTTACAAAAATATCCACTCAGCAGGACACCATGTGCTTAATTTCTGAAGCAAAGAAACATATATTTAAAACGCAATATCAGAAAGTGATATACTGTGTGAAAACTATGAAATAAAAACATTTTTAATGCAGCTAATCTGATGGGTTTTTTTTTCATATTTTAACATATTCTAATACTAGTTATTACTCATTTCATGGAAATAATATGCAAAAAAACCTTTTTGTTTAAGAAAACTGTTAATTACAGTCTAATAACAACTAGCAATTGATTTACACTCAAACAAATTAGTGCAGATCAGGTTAATCAAGAACTTCAAAGTTACAAAAATGGTATGAATTGCATTGTATGAGATGATGCATAAGCGTTCATTGTGTTGACTAATATGGAACTAAAACAACCGAACCCATGAATATCCCTTTCATGCATGTGTCATACCCGCAGCCAGACGATAGTCTGGTCTCGTCTGTCTTTTATGTTTTGTTTGTCACTTCCTGTTTTATTTTGTTAAGTTTTCCCTCATGTGTCTTGTCTGTCGTCTTTACTTCCTGTTCCCCGTTCATCCTGACCTCTGTCCTGATTACCTGTCTCCGCCCTGATTTGCTCCACCTGTGTCTAGTTGTCTTCCCTCCCTTTTGTGTATTTAAACCCTGTCTCTTCCCCCTGTCAGACGCCAGTTTGTAACTCTCGTAGTTCTTACCAGCGTCTTGACCTCGTTTGTTCGTTTTGTCTGCCTGTTGTGACCCTTTTTGGATTCCTCGGTTTTTTGCCTACTGCCTGCTCCCTGTCGGTTTTTGTCTGCCTCTTTGGATTTCCTGGTTTCGATCTTCTCGCCCTGACTTTCTGGTACGTGAGTATTTGTCTAGCCCTTATGTCCTGTTGCCTGAGTGATAGCCTACCTGTGCATGACCTGTTTCCGTCCCTGACCTCCCTTTGCTTTTCCCCAGTCGGGGAAAATACCCCAAACGCCGCTCGGGGAGACGGGCTGCCGCCCTTGAACCGGAGGACGAATCAGAGGAGGATATCTCCCACCTTTATCCTCAAGATTCTGTCATTATTATTATTCTTCCACCTGTGTGTGAATAATAAATCCATTGAACCTTATTTTTGTGTCCGAGTTACTGCATTTGGATTCAGAGTTTGTACTAGCCGCATTACAGCATGAATTATGAGAACCTTAGTCGAGATTTCTTTTCCTGAGTGTTTTTATTCCTATGTTGGCATGAAAAAAACAATGCGATTGAAATTTTTTATGGACCTTTTTTTTTTCATGGTGTTACAAAAATGTCCACTCAGCTGGACACCATGCATTTAATTTTTGAAGCAAAGAAACATGTATTTAAAACCCATCATCAGAAAGTGATATATTGTGTGAAAACTATGAAATAAAAACATTTTTCATGAACCTAATCTGATGTTTCCTCACATTTTAACATACTCTAATACTAGTTATTATTCACTTTATGAAGATAATATGCCAAAAAAAAAAAAAATTTAGAGTAAGAAAACTGTTAATTACAGTCTAATAACAACTAGCAATTTATTTACACTAAAACATGTTAGTGCAGATCAGGTTTATCAAGAATAGGAGTGTGTATTGGCAAGAATCTGGCGATACGATACAAATCACAATACTAGGATCACGATACAATATCATGATACTGTTAAAAAGGCAATTTGTTTTGATTATTTCTTTGAAGAATTGAATTACACCAGAAATATGCACAAATACTAAGCACATTTTTATTTGATCGGAACAGGATCTAATGCTATATCACAAAATGTTCCTGTGTTCAAACTGAAAGTATGTTTTACAGACATTACAGTTTAAGATCCTGTTCAAATGTTCATATTCTATTAGTTCAGAACTAACATCAGAACATTATTTTTGTGTAATCCCAACAAAGGAATAAACATTATTTAATTTGAAAAAGTGTTTAATAATAAATAAAATGTAAGAAAAGAAAACCAAAAAAACAAAAATGAACCTCCACAATATGAGTTTGAATAAATACCTAAAAATATCGATTTAGTACTTTTTAATATTGATACAGTATTGTGAAATGAAATATTGCGATATATTGCAAAACCGATATTTTCTTACACCCCTAATCAAGAACAGTAAAGTTACAGTAATGGTATGAATTGCAGTGTATGAGATGATGCATAAGCGTTCATTGTGTTGACTGATATGGAACTAAAACAACCAAACCCATGAATATACAAGAGAACACAGATAAGCAAAATCCTTATGGCTTAAATCTGGCCCAAAACTGGCATGCCATTTTGGGAAAGTTCTGGGTGGATGTATGGGCCCTAAATGGCCCAAAATAGGCAAGCCAAAATCAAACCAGAAGGAAGCTAAAATTCCCTAAACTAATTGCGGACTTCCAAAATATAGCCCTAATTGTCCTAGAAAAGCCACTGATCCCCATAATCCAGCCAAAAAGTAACCAAAACTGACCCAAAGAGAGGCCAAAAGGAGGCCAAAATTCAACCAAAATTTGTGTTGATCATGCTTTTAAAATGAAATGGGGATTTCTTCTGGATAGAAATTCCTGCTCTTTGTGCAGTGTTTTGGCTTTACAGAAATATGCCAAAACACAACCAAAACACATCCATATATGGTATAAGATGTTGCCGCTCTTTAGTCGATCTTCTGTCTTGCCATAAACATGCCATACCATCCCTATACTTGATCCTGCTCTTTGCCCAGTCTTTTGGTTAACCAGACATATGCCAGAACTCAGCCGTATACTGCTGGTGCCTCCATATCGATTATGGATAACCTTAATCATACCACAGTTAAGCCTCAAGGTTTTCATGATGCCAAAAGAAAGCCAAAAATGCCAAATGTATGCCATAATACTGCTAAAATATTTGCTATCTGGGAACAGCTGTAGAATAGTTGTCCACTGGAGTGACCAGTATGCATGAAAGGGTTAAAACCAGTGTGACTGGGCCACCCCATGGACCACACACTGTAAGACCCGATAGTTGAGTTTACTTAAAAAGTCTCAGGTAACTCGTTGCCTTAAAAAAATTCAGTAATGAGTAATGAAAACTTGAGTGTATCAAACTTAAATGCTTGATTTAAATGGAATTGCTATTTTAAGTACAACACACTAAATGCCAAGTTAATTTAACTTAAAATTTGTTGCAATGTCAGTTGTTTTGTATAACTATTAGACTTAATGTCATCAGTTCATTTCACTCTATACCATGTTGATTTAAATTAAAATCTTTTGCATTATAACTTGTTTCATGTTATTTGTCAACTTAATATATTGGAATATGGCTGGAGAATGGTTCAAAATCACTTATCAGTATAGTCAACATTTCTGCTTTTGTAAAATGTTAAGATTTTCATTTTACAAGTCCAGCTGAAGATGAACAGGAAAGCTATTATTTGTCCTCTGGCTCTCACTCATGGTGCAGCTCTACAAAAATACAAAAACAAGCACAAGAAGACCAGTAAATACTGACATACACACATTAAGTCCATATTAACACTAACACCACAGCCCCGCTGAACCCCTGCACAGAAAAATAACACATCTTCAACAACATGCCCAATACCCACAATGCAATGCACAGATAAAAAGGTGTGGTCATGACTAAAACTGAGCGATTTAAATCTGTTCAACTTAAACTTTTTCGTACTTTCAACTATGTCTACAAATTAGTAGAATATACTGAACATTTTATAGTAATGTAATAAACTTAACCCCCCGGTATCCGGGTGTGCCTTTTAGGCACACTTTGCACTTCATTTTAAAAAACTTCATATTATTTTTCACAATTTAAATAAGGTTGGAATTCAAAAGTTGTTCATTTTTGTATTATCTTTAAAATTATTGCCACCAACTAAAATTTGCACATTGTAAACAAAAGAAAATTACAAGACTAGCATCTGTCTCCAAGTGTGCATAAAACACACAATTTCTTCCATTTGATATGTATGATTAGGGCTGACCTGGATTTACAAAAATCAAATCAAATTAGAGCAGAAAAATAAATCAATCGATAAAATGTAATAGTTTAATTTATTTATTTGTGCCTTTTTGGCACACTTGGTGACAGATGCTAGTATTTTTGAACACTTGACCTAGCACCAAAAATAATAATGCAAATCAACCGATGTTGGTGTTAATCATTGACATATGCCAGGCTGCAAAAATCAAGGAATATATGATCCACTTTTTATGTAGTATATTGAGAAAAAAAAAAAAAAAAAAGTGTTTTTTTGCATCCAAAAAATGGTTTGTTTACATTACAAACACGGCATTTAAAGGGTTAAAAAATGTAACAATTATTGTGTATTTGGTATTTTTATTTACGGCTCAAGTTGATGAAATAGAAAAAAGTGTAAAAGAATTAAAAACAAACTGTTTGAAATTTTTTTTTGACATTATTCCACAAGTGTGCGAAAAAGGCACACTTGGTGCTTAGTAAGGGCCTTGCTGGACGGAATACCAGAGGGTTAAATCATTTAAGTACATTATTACACTTTATTGTTGAAGTTTTTTGAGCTGATTTACGATAATGTTGGTGTGCTGAATCCAAAAATCACATTAATTTTGCTCAATCAGGTCAACTTTCTGAACTATGCTACATATTGGCTTTTTTAACATTTTTGCTTACATTTATGGGCATTTTCACATCATATGATACAACATTCTTTCATATTTCTTGCAATAAATGAGTTCTGAAGATTTTACTTTTGCCAATTTATGATTAATGTTTTTTTAATATTACAGGTGAATGAAATGGCTTCGACTAGAAGATCTTGCAAAAATAAGCCTGATGTATTCTGCTACATCTGCGGTGAATACACCATTGTACCTAACAGGAATCAAGTCACAAGTTTCATAAAGTGTGCTTACCAATCTTATTTTGGTATTAATTATTATATTTTGTGAGAAGATCAAATTTTTCAAAATCAAATTAGCAAAAAAACCTGACCTGATTGAGAAAAACAGATGTCATTTTTGGATTTAGTGGTGCAAAATGGTCCTAATTCAGTTGAAAAAACCTAGACAACTTGCAAAAAACATTTTTTTGTAACCCAGTGTTATTAAAGCATCATTAAAGCAACTTCCTGGCTTCCAGTGTGTGTACCAGTTCAGCAGAGATCCAACACTAGTGTGCGTGTGTGAAGTCACAGTAAAAGGATGCGCTTGCATGTGATGATGGTGAGGACCCCCCCCCCCCCCCCCATTCTCAAATGAATAAGGTCGCCCCTGTCAAAAGGGGAGAGTGAAGGAAGAGCTGCAATCCCATTGAGAGAGAGAGAGAGGAGAGAGAGAGAGAGAGAGAGAGAGAGAGAGAGGAGAGAGAGGAGAGAGAGAGAGAGAGAGAGAGAGAGAGAGAGAGAGGAGAGAGAGAGAGAGAGAGAGAGAGAGAGAGGAGAGAGAGAGAGAGAGAGAGGAGAGAGAGAGAGCGGGCTCCGCCTATACCGCCCCTCCATCCAGCTCCAGTCCGTCGGCAGCGGAGGCACCACAGCCCGGCTCAGTGATCCAGCCCCCCCCTCAACTCCAGTCGACTCCCGGCGTAAAGAGAAGAAAAAACAGACAAACATGGAGAGGGGCTCCCAGTGAATCCGGGCGGTGGAGGGGAGAGGAGGGCAGGCGGGGGGTGGGGGGGAACGACAACGAGAGACAGAGCCAGGGGAGCGGACCAACAGAAGCCCAGCCGCCGGTGCCTGCACACCATGAACCAGCCGCTCTGCTCCGGGGCCAGGCCGCTGCCGCCGCCGCTCTGCCCGCGGACCATGTCGTGAGGTGTGGCTCGGTAACGCTCCGGGGATCCTATCAGCCGAAACGACTCGCCGAGGAGGAGCAGCAGGAGGAGGAGGAGGGGGAGGCGGAGGCGGAGGAGGAGGAGGAGGAGGTGGGGTGGTGGTGGTGGTGGTGGAGAAGATGTCCGCCTCGGTGGGGCCCCAGGGCGGCCCTCGCCCACCCACCGTGCCGCCATCCATGCCGGATCTGCCGGACCTGAGCCACCTCACCGAGGAGGAGAGGAAGATCATCATGGCTGTGATGGCAAGGCAGAAGGAGGAAGAGGAGAAGGAACAAGCCATGTTAAAGTAAGAACATTTCCTTTTTTTGGTTTTCTTCTTCCACCTTGGAACTTAAAACGCATTACGCACGGCCATCCCGGTTTAGGAACACTCCCCCCGGTTACACCGAGCTGCCTGGCCGGTACTGGTCGGTGTTCCAGGAGGCTGTTGGGCTTTAGAGTGGCCAACATCACACACCCTTCCCCACATCCACAGTCTGCAGCAGCCCCACGCATGGACTGAGCAGCAGATGCACTTAGAAGCTTTTCCATCCTCACAGAGGCTGGAGGACAGCCTGTCCACCACAAGCAAACACATTCAGCCTGGCTTTTTTTTTGTTTGCTAAAAGCTAAAAAAAAAAAAAAAAGAAAAAAAAGAAAAAAAAAAGTGAGAATAACCAGATATACAGTGAGTGCCTGGGTCTGGTTGAATGCTGTTCCTATCAATCAATAAATGAAGACAAAACAGCTGTGACAGCCAACACAGATGACCCCAAACAGGGTCAAACGAGTTCCAGGTGTAGAAGGGGATGTGAGGATGTGAGGGTGGGGTGTGACAGCAGGGAGGGGGGGGGGCTGGAGATGAATCATAGCCTTTACCCATCTTCACCCACTCCATTTACATCAATGGGGGCTGCACCCCCTTCACTCATTTTTTACAAATCCAGCACCGATTACACACACATACACACACATACACACACACACACACACACACACACACACACATACACACACACACACACATACACATACACTCACACAGGATGTGGATTGCCTCCGTCATTGTCGGTTTCTGAGGTGTGTTGGTGCATGTATGTGAGTGTGACAGACACAGATGGTTTTGGGGGAATATTAGAAACAACAGTGACATTATTGTCCATAGGCTCTGAGCGACACAAACCGTTTGTAAGAACCGACAAACGGACAGACGGACGGTGCTGGAGCAGCTGCTGATCATGGTTAGAGCTGTAGAGCCGATGGGGTGTGGTTCCAAACCTTCTACCAGGCCTGAACCTGATCCTGATCCACTAACAAACAGGGATCCAACCTTTGGATGTGCTCCGATCAAAATGAGCATCCAGTGTCAGATCAAATCCAATTTAGCATCAGAAGAAGTCAGATGGTCACATGACACTCACTTCTGCTTGTACAGACTTGCAAGGGAGCATTATGGGAAATGACTGTAGGAGCAGGCATCAGGTCACTTAAAGCTCACAGTGTCTGCACAGACACACATTTAGCATCTGCAGCAAGTGTATTATCCTTAACGAAAACTAACGAAATGACCAAAACTAGAATTGTAAAAACATTTTCGTTAACTAAAATAAATACAAACTAGAATTAACCCTTTCTTGCATACTGGTCACTACAGTGGACATCTATTCTCCAGCTGTTCTCTTGTATTTTCATGGGTTTTGTTGTTTTAGTTCCATATCAGCCAACACAGTGGACACTAATGCACCATCCCATAATACACTGCAATTCATACCATTACTGTAACTTTATGTTCTTGGTAAACCTGATGTGCAGTAACATGACTGAGTGTAAACCAATTGCTAATTGTGATTAGACTGTAATTAACAGTTTTCTTTTATAGTAGTATTAGAGTATGATGAAAGGTGAGAAAACATCAGATTAGAAAAATACTTTTGTTTCATAGTTTTCACACAGTATATCACTTTCTGATAGTGCGTTTGAAATATGTTTTTTTGCTTCAAAAATTAAACACGTGGTGTCCAAATGAGTGGATATTTTTGTAACTCCATGGAAAAATAGGTTAATTAAAAAAAAAAACAATCTTTTTTTTTCATGCCTAAAGAGGAATAAAAACACTCAGGAAAAAAATCTTGACTAAGGTTCTCATAATTCATACATCAAAGGGTTAAAAGAAAAAAAAAAGATAACTAACTGAAACTGTATGGTGTGCTTACAAAACTAACGAAAACAGCTAAAAATTTATGGATAAAATTCCTGTCATTGTCGTTTTTGTCAATGTTGGATTGATATGAAATTGATTTATTTCCCTCAAGCAATTTCTGCTATTGGCCCCATATGACACTTGATGGTCTGTCACTTGGTTTAGAGTCGTCTTCTTGTCCCCACTCTACCTGGAAACATGGAGACTAAAGCAGCAGAATCCTATATGGGGTTTATGTGAATATGATGGCGAAGAGGGGAAAAGATATGAAAAAAACTAAAACTAAGCATTTCAAAAAAAACAAAACAAAACAAAACTCAAAAACTAATAGAAACTAGCAAACCTGCTGTAAAAACAAATTAAAACTAACTGAATTAGAGGGAAAAAAAAGTCCAAACTAAATAAAACTAAACTATAATGACAAATCCTTAACTATTATAACCTTGATCTGCAGTAAGATGTTACTGTGGATTACCATGTGCAACAGCTGTGTCCTTTTTGACACCTCAGGGCTTTCACAACACAAGAGAAAAAAACAATGTGAAGCACCAGAGCTGAGAACTGGTATGTGTTCATCTGCACTGCCACACCTGAACTGAAATATACTGTATGAAGAAGGCCTGGGTTCTCAGCTGGGAAAGCATAATGAAGGTATAGAGTATCCCAGGCCTGCTTCGATCCTAATGGCTGTTTTCATTTCCTGGCTGCAGCCTCGGGGAAGCTGGGTGAGAGGCGCGTCTGGCCCCTTGAGAGGAAGTGATGTATTTAATGTTCCATGAGGCACAGCTCAGGTTCAGTCAATAATGGCTTCATCATCTGGCTAATCATTGATAGGACTAGCACACCATGGATGAAGGAGGAATGGGCTTTCAGAGGAATATGCAAACAGCTTAATTGTATTGTTCTGAATTATTATGGAGATGGAGAGAGCAAACTTCCATAGGCAGCCACGATCAGTAATATGTTTGGCTTTACTTATAGTTAAAATACATGGAAATGATTTCTTTAAAAAAAATACATATTTTTCTTCTGTAACGTATCTAACAGAAAGAGAGAATTACCTACACTGTAAAAAAAAAAAAGTAAAAAAAAAAAAAAAAAAAGGTATTCTGGCAGCAGGGGTGCCGAAAAAATACTGTTAAATAACGGAAAATAACAATCTCATAAAAATACGGTAATTTTCCATAATTAAAATACTGTCTTTTGCCCTAACTTTACATGAGATTTTGCATATTTTTTTTTCTTTTTAATGTTTAATAAAGAATATTTTCATGTATTAAAACAATCAAATTACCTATAAATATATATGTAATAATTTTCAATAAGACTAAGTTGTACAATCCACTGATAAAAACTGTATTTGGACAGTTTATCAGTGCTTATACATGTTTTATATATATATATATATATATATATATATATATATATATATATATATATATATATATATATATATGTATATATATATATATATTTTTTTTTTTTTTACAGTATTAAACTTTAAATTAACAGTTTAATCTCATAAATAGAAAAGAAATATTTGTGAAATTACGATACATTTGCAAATGTATTTTAACTGTATTTTTCTGTGAAAAAAGAAAAAAAATTCCTTTAAAAAATGGGAATTTTATGGTTATTCACAATTAGAGTTTTTTAGTGTTATTTTACATTTGACATGTAAAATCACAGTCTATTTTTGTCATTTCATTGATATTTTCCTGTATCTTAAAAATACAGGAAAAATCTGTAAAATAAACAGTGAAAATTCTGTTAAATTACAGATTTTTTTTTACAGTTTAATTTCCTTCCAATACTGAAATAAACTGCAACTGTTTCCTCAAAATCCCAGAATATTTTAGGCTTTTAAAATACTCTCAACTTACTTTGTCATCTTCATTCAGTCTGAACTGTTTTTATTAGCTCATCTTGGCGACTGTTAGCTCACTAATTAAAGTTAGCTGTTTTAAATTTGGTAAATAATCTACTCTTTTTTGATAAATGTTTTTTTTTTATTCAACATACAACTTGAACATGAAACTGTTGTATCAAGTTCCTATCCAACTAACCCCCCACCCACCCATATATATATATATATATATATATATATATATATATATATATATATATATATATATATATATATATATATATGTACACACACATTATGTACACATATACACACACACGCATAGTTGTAAGTTCACATACAGAGCATATAAATAAATAAATAAATAAATAAATAGGGGGCAACAAAGCAAAAAATGAATAAATAAATAAAAAATAAATAAATAAAATAAATAAAAACGTACACAGATTTTGAAGTTACCAAGTGGCATAGAACTTTCTGGTGAAACCTCTAATGGTGTATCTCATTTTTTCTAGGTGAATATGATGCACCTCTCTGATCCATTGTCCATATGTTGGGGGGAGAGCGTCCTTCCATTTAAACAAGATAAGCCGCCTGGCCATAATGTTAGCTACTTTAACTACAAAAAAAAAAAAAAACAAAGAAAGAAAAAATATATATTAATAATCAATTATTTATATATTCTGATATATTTCATTACCTCAAAACCAGATATAACAGATGTATTCATTGTTTTAAATTCCAGAAAAATTGCGAAATATAGAAAATATTTGTGACACACATACTTCTTTCATTTTCCACATATGCACAAATGGAGTTTCTAGTAGAACTCAGCCTCCAGCCTCCAACACTCCAGCCTTAGTGCATTGTGGTTAATGTGACAATGGCAATGGCATTATCTGACAGTTTGATATATGTGTGTCATGCAAAGTGAAGAATCTCAAACAAGGAAATGCAGAAAAGTAAAAAAAAAAAAAAAAAAAAAAATTGTTGCAGATTTGGTGTGTATCAGGTTCGGGTTAATAATTCTGGATGCAGGTGAACATATAATATATACAATATTCACAATTTTGTTGTTTTTCCCCAATTAAAATGAAAGTGGCCATGTTTTTGTTACCCCTTACCTTAGTCATTTAGGATCATCTACAGAAGGAGCACATCATCAGTCACAGTCTGTCGTGTTGCACTACTAACGGGTTCACTAACAGGTGTCACTAAACATCACACACAGAACCTGTGTCATTTATTTTATTGATACATTCTAGTAACAGTTATGAGAGAAGTAAAGTGTTCAGCATCAGTCCCAAAGATAGACATGTAAATATTGGCCACAGGTTTGGTCAGACTACTTTGGAAAATGATGGCCTGCATACAGTGATGGGCTGTAGCTGATGGATCACATTACCCCTTTTCTATGGTGAGCTTTAGAAGCAGGAAGTTAAATCGCACTGATAGACTATGTTTTGTAGAGGTTTCACCTATCATGCTTTATTGTCTCTCACTCTCATCAGGTTCCCATGTCCTTGACAAATGAATCATATTTTTTTGTAGAGCAGTTTGATATGACCAGAATGCAATTTTCCAACACATGTAACAACACAGGTCATATCATATCCAGATAACAACTGATATCAAACATTTTTTTTGTAAATTCAATGAATAAATTTGTAATTTATATAAAGTTACCAAATGGTAATGTCTATGTCTTATGACACTTTCACTTATATGTCTGACAGATCCAAAGTACTAATCATGTGTTATAGAATTATTTTTTCTCTGTTTATTAATAACCTTTGTGCATATTTTAAGCTCGTGGGAAAAGCCTCTGAAAATGATAGTTTCTTGAAACAGGTGACGGCAGATAGGTGATGGCAGAACCAGTTCTTTGTGGTGAAGAGTCTTTTTATATGCACTGTAAAAAAAAAAAAAATCTGTAATTTAACAGAATTTTCACTGTTTATTTTACAGATTTTTCCTGTATTTTTAAGACACAGGAAAATATCAATGAAATGACAAAAATAGACTGTGATTTTACATGTCTAATGTGAAATAACACAAAAAACTGTAACTGTGAATAACCATAAAATTTCCATTTTTTAAAAGAATTTTTTTCTTTTTTCACAGAAAAATACAGTTAAAATACATTTGCAAATGTATCATCATTTCACAAATATTTCTTTTCTACTTATGAGATTAAACTGTTAATTTAAAGTTTAATACTGTAAAAAAAAAAAAAAATTAAAACCAGATAAAATTACTGACAATTAACTGTTAAAGAAGTATTTGTTCTGTCAGTTTAACAAGACTTGTTTGTTAATTGACAAATATCTTGTGTAATTACAGGAGGTTTCACAACAAAAATGTTGAATAAATGTATTTTTGTGAATGTATAACATGTATAAGCACTGATAAACTGTCCAAATACAGTTTTTATCAGTGGATTGTACAACTGAGTCTTATTGAAAATTATATATATATATATATATATATATATATATATATATATAATATATATATATATATATATATATATATATATATTATAGGTAATTTGATTGTTTTAATACATGTAAATATTCTTTATTAACCATTAAAAACTAAAAAAAAAAGCAAAATTTCATGTAAAGTTAGGGCAAAAAACTGTATTTTAATTATGGAAAATTACCGTATTTTTATGAGATGGTTATTTTCCGTTATTTAACAGTATTTTTTCAGCACCCCAGCTGCCGAAATATTACCGTTTTTTTTTTTTTTACAGTGTGTATTTTACTTCAGGTAACATATATGCACTTTTGTCACTTTTCTTATTTATACCATTGAAACCAAAAAAGCACCCAACCTCACCAAACATACTGTACTGAACCTCGAGATCAACTGTTGATACATTGTAGGTGGTGATGAACAACTACTACAACTAGTGTCACAGTGATACAAGTGAGCAACATTTGTGGAATGAATTACTCTTAAATATCAGATAATACAAATAAAAGCTGCTTAGTTTTGTCTTCAGCAGTGAGTTAGAGTCTGCTGTTAGAGCCTGCTGATCATGGCTGCTCCACCTGGTCGCTGCTGTCCAATCATGTTGCAGCAGAGCCTGAGACCTGAGCAGCTGCTGGTGATAAGATCGTCCTGATACGGTTTTGTATTTGTCATGAGTTTAACCTCCTGCACGGGGGAGACGTGGGTGTCCTCATGTGTTTCTCAGTCAGAACATCAGGTTCTGAGCTAATAATTAGTCTTGGTCAGGTCATGGGAAGTCAGCACCTGGGCTGAGCTGTCTCTTAATGATTCACAGCATTAATGAACACTATGTCCATGTCAAATACATTGTAGACTTCTGGGACTCCCACCATTGACATGTTAATCCAGTGCTGATCACAGCACTGGATTCTCTGACATTTAAATAAAGAAATAAACAAGTGGTGCCAGGCACAACAAACCCTGCCCATTGCATGTATTTCGACCATTATAAGTAAATGGAAAGATTTTAAAAAATCATAACAATTTTGAATTTAGACCTACCTTTCCCAAAATGTAATGACATCTATTCTGCATCACTAGCAATCTGTAAACCCAATTTGGTATGAATTGAACTAATAGTTTTGCTGCTAAAGTGTTAAACAAACAAAGAAACGAACTAGAAGCACTTGGAGAGTGCAGACCCCCGCCAAGGCAGATCCGTCTAAAACTTTTTGAGTTATCTTGCACACAGACAGACAGACAGACAGACAGACAGACAAACCAACGCTGACAAAAACATAACCACCTTAGCAGAGGTAACCAACCAAACCAAAAACAGTACCCCTTGCCTCCCCTTTGGGTGGTGGGGTAATAAAACATGTCAAAGAACAACAGGAAACATTTTGACTGCAGTCCATCCAGCCCCTGGGAGCTTTGGAGGTTTCCAAAATGTAAATAGAGAAATAATGAGTAAAATCATTGTCCCAGTTTTCAGACTGCTACAGTGTTTTCTACGGTAACGTACCACCGGAGCTGCTGACTGAGAAGCTGATGGACACAAGGCAGATTTAGTCAAAAACCCGAAGCTAATTTTATTTTTGCACCAAGACCAATCTTCCAGCATTGTTTCCAATTTTTCTTTAGCTTTTGTATTAGTTTGAGTTTTCAGTTATTATGAGGCAAGAGTTCTAGAAGTTGAAAAGTAGAATGAAAAAATGAATGACATCAAATATGATTTACAAAATCATAGTTTATTAAAAATCCTTTACTGCTTTACAAAGACATTATATTTTAAGATGACCCGTTAACATTGGAGGAAAACGATAGCAAAGTTGATTTGATTCTACCTGCATGTTGTAATTAGTGTTCGTATTTTGCATTGTAGCTCTTATTTAGTTGTCATATTTTTGGAAAATGTACTTTTTATTTTATTTTATTTTTATTTTGATTATTCGGATTCAGAATACTTTACTGATATAATACTGATCATTTCTTCCCTGCTACATTTTGTTTTACTTCCTTAAAAAAAAAGAAGTGTTCTCACCCACATGGGCGGTGTTGTGCCTCGTTCAGGCTTGGGTCCTCTACCCGAGGCCTGGGAGCCTGAGGGTTCTGCGCAGGATGTTAGAGATCTCTGATGTTGTTCCTGGTATCTGCTGGAGCCATCCACCCAGCTTGGGGGTTACTGCCCCCAGTGCCCCAGTCACTACTGGCACCACTTCATGCCCAACATTTTCTCTTGCTTCTCTTTCAACTCTTGGTATTTCTCAAGCTTCTCGTGTTCGTTCTTTCTGATGTTTCTACCACTTGGGATTGCTACATCTATCACTACCACTGTCTTCTGATATTTATGAACCACGACTGTGTCAGGCTCATTGGCCATCACCATTTTGTCCAAGAGCGAAAAAAGTAAATTTACATAATGAAAAGGTTTACATCTACAAACTATCCTTTCAAAAGATGTGAATAACATGAACAAATTGAAAAAATAAAGGTCATTTTAACAGTATTCTGCCTCAGTTCATCATTTATACATGTACATTATAACTTACAGATCACAGTGGATCTACAAATGCACAAAACATTTAATAACAGGTGGAATGTTAAAATTGTACTTACTTCTCTTAAGACATTTCAGGTTGGTCATATTTGTTCAGGTTATTCACATTTTATTGCAAAAATTATGCTTTTAGTGTAAATACATGAAAATATTTCCATTTACAAAGAGAAAAATTTGGAGTTGTCATTATTTCTAGGTTATTATGATAGTATTTTATTGATCCTGCCCACTTGAAATTGAATTGGTCTGAATGTGGAACCTGAACTTATAGGATTGCTAATATCTTCAGTGTAATTTTTGCATTTCACAAATTCATCCTAAGGGCTGGACTGGACCCTTTGGCGGGCTGGATTTGGACCCCAGGCCACATGTTTGACACCTGTGCCTTAGTGTATGTGGGGGATTGATTGCAAGAGACTGAACAACATTCACATTTACGCTATTACTGTTTGTACTGTAATTTGTTGACAGAGCATGTCATTGCAATACAGAAAGGAAAAGACCGCACTGCATAGCACAAAGAAAAGGACAAAAAAATCAAAAGTAGAAATGTGAACATAGGACAATCTCCTTAAGGAAAACTGTCCATGCAGCGCTGTGGGAATCACAGTGCAGTCTTCCTACACCTCCTGACGTTCCTGTCTGTTGGCCCACAAATTCTCATCCACATCACAACAAATATCTTGTCTTGCGATGCAGCATGGGAAGAATCTTTTAGAGTGTCTTATCCAGCGTCTGATACAAATCACAATACTAGGATCACGATACGATATATCACGATATATCATGATACTGTTAAAAAGGCCATTTTTTGTTTGTTTCTTTTTTAAAATGAGTATTTCCTGGAAGAACTGAATTACATCAGAAATCTGCACAAATAATAAACACATTTTTATTTGATAAGAACAGGATCTAATGCTATATCACAAAATTTTCCTGTGTTAAAACTTAAATTATGTTTTACAGACATTACAGTTTAAGATCCTGCTCAAATGTTCATATTCTTTTAGTTCAGAACTAACATCAGAACATTATTTTTGTGCAACCCCAACAAAGGACCAAACATCTGCCTCTCAGACAGTAAAAAGTGCTTTTAGGATGCTTCAAATAATCATTATTTAATAAAACATTGTAAAATAATAATAAATAAATTATAAACAATAAAGAAAAATAAAAAACAAAAGTGAACCATATCTGGATTTGAATAAATACCTAAAAATATCGATATAGTACTTTTTAGTATTGACACAGTATTGTGAAATGAAATATTGCAATATATTGCAGAACTTAGGGCTGCTCGATTATAGAAAAAAAAGAAAATCACGATTATTTTAGCAATAATTGAAATCACGATTATTAAAAACGATTATTTGTTAACCTTAAAGTTGTTTATTTTTTTCTTGCAAAGCAATGTAAAATATACTCTTTAAACATAAATAAAGCTTTTAACCACTAAAGCAAAGTATGTTCACTTTTGTATGAAACAAAAAAATCTTTGAATGCAAATAAGTGTACTGTAAATTCAAGTATGTTTCCTTTTGTAAATAAATAGTGCACTGTAATTAAACTGCTATAGACTTGCCATAGAACTGTAGCAATAAAAAAAAAAAAAAAAACTCACGTAAAGTGCAAATTATAAATTCAAGTATGTTCAATGTAGTATGAAACATAGTAAATTCAGTGGCGTGCCGTGAGGTTTCAGTTCAGGCCTTCTGTATACATCAGCCATCTGGAATACATACGTTAGGGCTATACGGGTTAGGGTTAGGTTAATACGGGAGTTGCAGCGTAAAGAGATTCGGAAACTGAAGATTGCATTGCGGACGAAGTTGTTTTTATGCGTTTTAGTTTTTCATAAGATTATGATAACGGTGGCGGTGGTTAAACTTTAGATGGTTAAAAAGGTTTGTTGTGTTAGCGGTCGGTGCGGACACAACTACGAAACACTTTTTGCACGTGATGTGTTTTTGCTCTTCGTCTTCTTCATCAAACCCAAAGTGATTCCATACAATTGAATTTGACTTGCCTTTTTTGTTTACCAAGCACTTCTGCTGTGATTCTCCTGCCATTTGTCCAGACCGCTAGGTACAACTTTCCTCTTGGGGTGGACCTGCCGGCTAGCTGGCAGCAGTAGCTTAGAGGGGGGCGGGGCAGAGCAGCTCATGGTAGCTTGCGTGCGCGTGAATTAAAACAACTCAAAATTAATAATCGTTTTTTCTCGATTACATAAGTTTTGTAATCGTTGCGTGTAATAATCGAAATCGTAATTGAATTTCGATTAATTGCACAGCCCTAGCAGAACTGATATTTTCTAACACCCCTAATTGTACTACACTATTTATTTTTCTCTGCCAGTTTCAGGTTTAGTTGTCATTCATTATAATTAGCTTGGTTTACGATGCTGTCACAAAGATAGCCTATCTACACTGGTTTTAATATTGTTATTGTTGATGTTCATATTTTTCTGAACTTCAGCACAGTAACACTGAAACTGGCAGAGTTTGTTCATTGTCACCAGATGGAGAGGACAAGAATTCAGAACCTGGGGCACAGAAGGAGGGAGAGGAGGGAGGATTTAGAGGTTTAAGGATTAGAGTGATGGAAAGAGAAAGAAAAGGGGGGGGACAGAAAGAATGGCAAGTGCTTCTGTTAGGGGTCCTGCCCACACACACACGCACACACACACACACACACACACACACACACACACACACACACACACACACACACACACACACACACACACACACGTAGACTGCTAATCTCTCTTTACCAGCACTTCCCAAGGCTGGAGGCTCCAGGGTGCATCTAGAGGGCAGTGAAGGCATCGTCTGATACGGCTGCTCTACTGTCCACCAACAGGTCATTTTTTTTTTAGGTGTAGGACAAGGTGAAGCAGATTGTCATTCTTAAAAAACTTGTATTCTGTTTTAATGAGGGACATAAAGACATTTTTTTTCTCTATTTATTCATTAGTTTATTTCTACAAAAGGAGGAGGCCACCATGTTTCTAGAAACTTCCTCATCTTATTTTATCCTGTTTTGTAGCATTAAGTTGCATCACCTTATCATCACCTATAGTGTCTAAGTATGAATGAGAAGCCACTTTTACACAGAGGTCCTGGAAAAAAGGTGAGATGGTGATCCCACATTTTTGCCACCACTGACCAATTTCCACAGACAAACCAAAGGACTAACAGAGGTGAGACAGACTGGACTTTTACACAGCGGACCTGTGTTCCGGAATCAAAGAGGCGCAGCATATAGTGCAGGGGTCAACCTGCGGCTCCGGAGCTTCATGCGTCTCTTCTTCCTCCTTGTAGTGGCTCCTCCCTTTACTGCCGTCAAACCAGCCGCCATTCTCCTCTGCATGGTCAAACCAGCCGCTAGCGTTTTTCTAGTGTGCTACTCATTCAACAGTTACGATAGATGAGCTGCATGGAGCGAATGTGCCTTCCGGACAACAAAAGTAAGGGCTCGTTTATGCTCTACGTTAAAGACGCAGAGGGACGGAGGGTTCTGTCCGTCCTTTGTTTATTACTCACATAATTCTGTCCGTTTTCCGGGAGCTTGCGGATGTGAACGCAGACGGAGAATATGGAGCAGAACAACTGGGAACTGTGGAGGTAGTGTTGAGGTTTGAAGAGAATCATTTCCATAAATAGCGATACTTTTCATAGAGCGACTGTATGAGTATGAGTACTGTGTACTTTTGGGGTAATCCTACAACAGATTCCCTTCCAAGTCTACAAAAGCGTGTTTTTTCATCTGAAATAGGCTTTAAGACCAAATTCAATGATGAATAAAATTATGATTTCCAATAAGTACCTTGTGAATTTGGTATTTTTGGTATTAGTACTTCATATAGTATTAGCACAAATACTATGAACTACTTTTACTGTGTACTTTTGGAGTAATCATACTCAAAAATCCCTTCCAAGCTCCAAAAGTGTTTGATTTTTTCATCTGAAATAGGCTTTAAGACTAAATTCAATGAGGAATAAAAATATTTTTTCCAATAAGTACCTCGTGAATTTGGTATTTTTGGTATTAGTACTTCATATACTATTAGCACAAATACTATAAACTACTTTTACTGTGTACTTTTGGAGTAATCATACTCCAGAATCCATTCCACACTGTACTTCTGTTTGTTGTATTCAGTGGTTGTAACAGATAAAATGTAAAAAAAAAAAAAAAAGATTAAAACTTTTAAAAGTTTATAAGCTCTGTTATTTTTTGTGGCTCCAGACTATTTTTTTGGGCGGAAGGGGGGGCAAAATGGCTGTGACTGATAATAAAGGTTGCAGAGCCCTGGTATTGTGTGACGTATAACTTGCGCGTTGGAAATACCCTTCGCATAGCGCATAGCATCTTCTTAGCTAACCTCTCCAGAGTCAGCCCGTCTTTCACTGTTCCACAAATGTCAGTATGGATAGAGTCCTCCGCCTGAAGTGACAACAGCTCGCAGATCTCAGTGTCTCCCCAGTTTGACATCTTTCTGGTCGTGTTTCTTTACTGTACACAGCCCACGCTCATTTTTAAATACCCCCCAGTGTGGGGGTTGTGCACGCAATACATCATCAAGACGTCACACCTTGGTTGCAGAAAGGGAAGTGTTCCTTTTACATAGTGTTCCAGAATCATGATTCCACCTTTATCACAGTTCTGTTACTACCTCCAGAAGTATCACAGAGCCGTCACCAAGGGAGTAGGTCTGATTTGGACATTGGTGTGGACACAAAAGTGCTCCAAGGCAGTACTCCTGAAAATTGATGTTTTTTTTGCATTTGCAGTCATAATTTCATATCATGTCGAGCTGATCAAACAAGCAAACAACCATAGTCAAAAATAAATTCAGTAATTGACATGTTTATAATGCATATCTGAATATCTAAGGACGATACAAGAATTTAATGCATTCTGCAAAGTTATTCTCATGATGAACATATCCATTATTATTGAACCTCACCTGTGAATTTACAGCCTCTCCTCCTCTACCTTCTCTCTCCTCTTTACTGTTTTTCACCTGACATAAATTTGTTGATGCATGACATATGAACAGATTATGGATACAGTGCTCATACAGTTTGATGGTACAGTTACTGCCTGAGCAAAAAAGGCTTTTAGTTTCAATTATTACATGTAATTTATTCCCCAAAAATATGGATAAAATCACACCTAGAATCACATTTACAATCTGACCTTTTATTGTATTTTTCCCACAGATTTTCTTTATGTGTATTTTTCAAACAGTTTCTCTTTTCCATAGAAACTCATGAAAATAATAAGTAAAAATAACTTTTAAAAAAGTGTATCTGTTTGGTATTAAATAGTGTCTTTTATTCAGTATCTGTGTTGTTTAGCCTCTACAGTTCTAGACCCTTGAACTAACTCACACTGGGACTCCTATAGAAGCGTCTTCTGTCCAGTTTTCTTTTCTTTGACATCCTTTACATCCTAATTACCGAGCACACACACACGGGCGTGCATGCAATCAAACACATGTTCAAATGTACATGTAAATGACACCACTGATATTCAAATCCGTCTAGCTGATGTGACTCAGACAGAACAAATACAAACATATTGAAAACTTATGTTAGCGCTCCAACTAGCAGGTTCCTTTTACAAGTAGATGGAGTGACAGCGGGGACGGCCAATCACATGTACGTTAGCAAAACCAAAGAGCCAATCGGAGAGTGACATTTATGTTAGAGGTGGGACTTCTAGCAGAGACCGACTGTTAACCCTTTGTGTGGAATACTCAACGACTGAACACTACAGACAGCGGTTGGATTGATAATGACTACACAGTAGTCGCTGGATATTGGTAGGGACGTGTCCCTGGCGTCCCTACGCAATTCTACGTCCCTGACCGTGACAGCAGTGAAACCAAATGATCCCACCATTTTGTTTACACAGACGTCATTCCGATGTTCTGTCGAGTTGAGCTGCTCCGTCAAAGTAAGCTACCAGTAGCTTATATCAACAGCGACGTCTATCGATTGATGCTACCCCGTCCAAACAAGCTACCTTACGTTTCGACACGCCTATTTGAAAATGAAATAATGCTTCGACTGCAGAAAAACACCATTATTTACTTATTCATCTGAATATGGGTAGAGGAAGCTCATTTCGACAGGCTTATAACTTCTGTCAAATAAAGCTCCCACTACAGGTAACACATTTATACAGGCTTATAACTTCTATTAAATAAAGCTCCTACTATAGAAACACCATTATTTATGTTATTATCATCTCACTTCAATATTCTACGTCTATCCTTCGTGCACATGTAATTGCATACAGGAACTGTGAACATAGATTTAGTCAGTTAAATGGTAGGCTATCATGATTGGCGTTTGTTGAACTGACTTAAACAATAATCTAAACGCTATTAACACTCACCTGACCCACGCACTTAACGCTATATAATACAATGAGAACTTCCTTACGCTATTATCATCTCACGTCAGTATTCTACATCTATCTTTCGTGCACATAATTGCTTCCATGCTTACTGCTCAAAAGGCGCTATAAAAGAAATATACTTACAAAATATGACTCACTTCTGCCTGGGGGAGCACAAATCGATGGGCATTTAAACTGTGAAAACGCTTAGGGGCATGCGCATGCTCAACTCGACAGGTAGGGTGGCTTGACAGGACACCGGAATAAAGGTGAAATATTCCCGGAAAAGAAGTGCTGTGTAAAATAGGCTAGAGTTAATATCGACCTAACCAAAAAGCTCAGAATGAGTAAGACAAACTCTGGCTGTAACAAGGATCTATTTTTGGAAGCTATTGTATGAAGTTGGTCACAGCTGAACTTCACAATGGGACATTGTTTGTCTTTGAACCTCCTACACCGTCACATCTCAGACCACCATTCTGATAGGAATGACCAAAGATATCTCTTCATCTTGTCATCTAAAGATCACACTGTATATGTTCTAAAGATGAAATGATTAATTGATTAATCAGCTCAAAACTAAAAAAAGGTTTGATTCCAGTTTTCCTGAATCAAAGCTTTGCTTCCTTAAAAGGTATACATGCAAAAAATAATACAGTATTTTTTTTTTTTACTTGGAACTAACATTACTTTATCATAAATATCACTTCTTACCTTCTATGCATGAGATCTGTATTTGCAACACCTTACAAAAGTGAATTGCTGAGGCAGAGACAATTTACCCTGATGTGTGTTTTAATTTTGTAATGCTAAGAAAATATATGGTTTGTGGAAAGGCGGCACAATATTTATTTGGATTTCAGGGCCAATGAATCGATCAAAATCTGTAAATTATATTCATTTCTCTCACTGAAATGAATGGGACCAGAAGTGCTGCTATTCTCAAACCATTTAAAACAGGGCTGTCAAACTCATTCTGGTTCAGTTCCATATTTAGCCCAATTTGATCTCAAGCGGGCCAGACCAGTAAAATAATGACTTCATAACCTATAAAGAATGACAAATCCAAGTTTTTCATTTTGTTTTAGTACAAAAAACCCCCAATTAAATTATGAAAATATTTACATTTTACAAAAAAGATGTGAATAACCTGAAAAAACAGAAATTTCATTGGAAAATTTGCGCAATTTTAACAATATTATGCCTTGACGTATTATTTATACATGTACATTACACACAGTGTTCCATAAACATTTGGTAACAGGCAGAATATTGTTAAAATTTTGGAGTTTGGAACTAAAATTTAAACAATTTCAATATTACATCTCTTATTATTAACACAACTCCAGATCACAGTGGATCCATAAATGCACAAAACGTTTAATAACAGGCAGAATATTGTTAAAATTGCACATTTCAGGTTGTTCATCTTTGTTTTTATTTATGTATTTATTTGCGTTTTATTGTGAAAGAATAGTTTTGCAAATGTAAATATTTTCACAGCGTAATGTTATTTTTTTTTCACTTAAATTTCTTCCACATACAGTAATTTTTCACAAAGAAAATTTGTAGTTGTCATTATTTCTGGCTTATTGTGTTGTTATTTTTACTTGAAATCACATTGGTCTGTATGTGGAACCTGATCCAAAATGATTTTGACAATGTTGACTGTTCAGGTTAATTTTTGCACTTTCATCCTGCGGGCCGGACTGGATCCTTTGGCGGGCTGGATTTGGCCCCCGGGCCGCATGTTTGACACCTGTGATTGAAACCATGTGACAGTGAGACAAATCTTTCTCCACTGAACGGCCTTGTTCCTCTGGGTCTGGCTTGCCACAGATAGTTGCTGATAACTCTGTAGCCACCACTGTTCCCAAGAGCACAGATGAGGCCCATTAGATGGACGGCTGTGCATGTGCCTACAGACCTGGACTTACAGCCAGTGTAGCTAAGCTGCTGATTTCAATTTTCTTGCACTCAGGGTTTATGGCTTCAGTCTTTTGAGACCATTCTTCTTCAGGTATCTTGGGGGTGTCTTGTAAAAAGCTAACGCTACGAGATAACAGCTACTCTCTACACTCATTACCCTTAAAATCAGAGTAGCTCAGAGTAGATTCAAAGGCTATTATATCAAAAGAAAGAAAACTGAAGAAAAAGTGACTTTTTCAACAAAATATATCGCATACTGAACATAAAACAAGTGTCTCCATCCACTGTCATTAATCAAACTCCATGGGTTTTATTGACAAATCAGTGTTTTAGTAGATGACAGTGTTTCCATGTTCACTACAGAGCCTCTGAACGTCCAGATGGGTCATATCTGATAACCATGAAAAGATGACAAACTGCATTTACTGTACCTAAATTATTTACATGTATTGATAAGATTACTGGTTCTAATATTATTAAACATTTTAGATCAGTAGATGATTTTGTTCGGATGATTGGGTCTTTATGGGTTAAAGGTACTTTCATATCTACCTGGCATCCTCAACCCTTGTGAGCACCTGTTTTATATGACTGCCAAAGCACACCCTGAGCTTCTTCTATTGTATATGTCACAGTAGAGATTGAAATCCAGTAGGATTCCTAATCCTACTAGGACAGATAGTAATTTTAGTTTGTCCTAGGACAAACTGAAATCCTACAAGAAATTAGGATCTGAAGATTGGAATTCCAATCTGTCCTAGGAGAATTTACAATCCTACTAGGACAGATTGTAATTCTATTTGGAAGTGGGATCTGAAGATTGGAATTTTGGAATTTCAGTTTGTCCTATGAATTCGCCATCACCATTCCAGCTGAATTATTTTCGTATCTTAGATACAGTGTATGGCCCTTAGGTCAATACACATTGTAACCAGGATGCCAGCTGTCCTATATGGTCCAACCTTATTCAATGGCCGTTTGTAACTGTCATTGGTATGTAAATGAGACACATTTGTATTCAGAAATCGGTAGAATTTGAAAAACGTACCTGTAAACAACCCGTTGCCATGGCAACATACAATTTTATTATTATCTAATTGTTGCCAAGCCATTCAGAAAATGTACGATGTTAAAGTTGGCATTGGCATTTTGCTGCCCCCTGGTCTAGATGGTAGGGTTAAAAGTAAAAGAAACAACAATATTCTTACAAACCATGATTTTATTCAGAATTTACACAGACTTTGAATCTAATATTCTATAGAAACAACAATATTCTTACAAACCATGATTTTATTCAGAATTTACACAGACTTTGAATCTAATATTCAATAGAATTCTTAAATTTTTTGCCGTAGGACAGACTGAAATTCCAATCTTCAGATCCCACTTCCAAACAGAATTACAATCTGTCCTAGTAGGATTGCAAATTCTCTTAGGACAGATTGGAATTCCAATCTTCAGATCCTAATGTCTTGTAGGATTTCAGTTTGTCCTAGGACAAACTACAATTACTATCTGTCCTAGTAGGATTAGGAATCCTACTGGATTTCAATCTCTACTGTGACATATATACAGTATCTTTGGCCTAGGCCCACTTATCACCACCCTCTATTATAAACTGAAAAAACTTACCGATACCGAGTACCGATACGAGTACTTCATAATCCCATTCCAGTTCTTAGTTCCTTTTGTAAATGTGCTTTATTGTCGTTGTCATTAGTCTGACTGGAACAAAGTGCTGCTACTGACATTTAATGTGTTGGGATGAACGTTTGTCAATTAATCTACCAGGGGGCGCCGCTCTGAAGTAACCATACTGTGACAGTTTGAGTTTGATGCTTTAATTTATTTATTTTATATTATTTTATTATATTGATTTTTAGGGGTGCCAGCCAGGTCTCTCTCCTGACATATAAGATGTTAGGTTAGTCAGTTTAAGTCAGTCTTTTGCTTGAGTCTCAAACCACACAAAGGATGTGAGTTTTAATTAAACTCACGCCCCACACATTAAATGACAAAGAAGAAAGCACACCTTTAAACCATGTAAAATTCAAAATCATATATTAAACAATGATTATAAAAAAAAAATCACACAAATTCAAACCCACAGTCGCCCCCCCAAAGTCCAAACTCAACAAAATCCACCAACCAAGCAAAAATTCAAACTTAAATCTTCCACCATTTAACAGTCTCTTGAAAGAAGAAAGTAACAAAAAAAAAAAAAAAAAAAACAGTTCAGTCCATTTAAACAAAAAATTCCATTCCGGGTTTTCCAGTTTATCAAAAAAAAAAAAAAAAATTCAGTTCATTTCATTTCTTTTTAAAAAAAAAAACAAAAAACAAGCGCACAGTTCAGTTCAAGGCCTTTAAAAAAAAAACGAGAGCAGAAAAAAAAACAATTTACTCACTCTGCTCCAATGTCCGGTCGCAGTCAGTCAGTCTGTCATTCAGTCCAGTCCAGTCAGTCAGTACTCTGGTCTGGGGTTTGCTGCTGGTTTACTGGTAAGTGAGGATGACTGTATTTGCTGCAGAGACGTGGATGGATGTGAGGCACCAGAGGGAGAAAACGGACGGAGATGAACAGGGTTCGTATCAGGATTAACTGCCGTACTTTTGTCTCTAATAATGAGCTGTTGTTCCGACGCTACCGTGTCGTGCCGACTCGAACGCACCTCTGCACCCGCCGAATGCAGATATGGGGGGTATTTAAAAACTGCCGCCAACTTCGAGCGAATCAGGCAACTTCCAGGTTGTCACAATACTGGACAAATACAACGAAGAAAAGTAAAGTTTTATGAGAAGAAGAAAGTCAGTAATAAACATGGAGACGACAGAGGCAACACTAATGTGATACTAGTATTGCGGCGTTTTCTCTGGTAAGGTTTAACAGCTTAACTTCAGCAGGAAGAGAAAAGACAAATGAGCCAGAAGTTTTGTTATCACTTCCGCTGGCGGGGGTTTTCACCGCTCCATACCTCCATTGTATTATCAGTAGAACGTAAACCGGCCCAGCCCTGGGTAGTTGTCCTAAATGTGTCAGTAGTTTGTCTCTAACTCACAGAGCGGCTCTTTGAACAGATCCTCTACCTCCACGGTTCTGCTGGTATTCTCTGTCTGGGTACTCATCCGCCAGCACATGGAAAACAGATGGAATGTACGCAGTGGACGGACAGAACGCTGCATCCGTATCTGTCTGTGTCTGTAACGTTACTTGCAGTCAGCGTTACTTTTATCACCGTCATTTATTTTGAAAAATCTCCACACTCTTCACACTCCACACACATTATTCCTCCTCCTCGTACCTGCTGCACTGAACTGTGAACGTCACATGACTGTAAGTGGTATCGGTGCATTTGTATCGGATTTCTTTTACGAGTGCGAGTACAAGTACACACACTGAGTATCGGAGCTGATGCCCGATACTGGTATCAAATCGGTGCATCCCTAGTCAGAAGTGTCATGATGTTGCTGTGACATGTCTTATAGGTTACTGCTCAGGAGGGTTGGCCAGACAGCAGGGAGGGTTTATGCCCTCTGCTGTCTGACATCTTCTCCAGGACCGCATCCCAGGTGTGTGATAAGGTGTACGCACCGTCATTCCTGTTTACTGTCTTTGGCATGCGTTTCCATAACGTGGAGAAGACGTCAGACAGTAGGGGGCAAAAACCCTCGCTGCTGTCTGACCAACCCTCCTGAGCAGCCTATACAACACGTCACAGCAACATCATTGTGATGCTTTTGACGAAGGCTACAGGAAGTAGCTGGAACTAGTAAAGCAGGTAAACAAACAACTACCCCTGTCTTGATAAATGAATTATCAATGGTAATAATTCTTTACAGTGTGTTGTTGGATCCACATAAGTCAGGGGTGTCAAACTCAGTTTAGTTCAGTTCCACATACAGCCTGATATGATCTAAAATGGGCTGGACCAGTAAAATAATAGAAATAATAGGATAAGAACTTTTGAGTGAAAAAAGTAAATTCCGTAATGAAAATGTTTACATCTACGAATTGTACTTGAACATAACATAAACAAATATGAACAACCTGAAAATTCTTTAGTAAAATAAATGCAATGTTAACAATATTATGCCTTAGTTTATCATTTACAAATGCGAATCACAACTTAGAGATCACAGTGGATCTACAAATACACAAAACATTAAATAACAAGGAGAATATTATTAAAATTCCTCATATTTCTCTTAAGATATTTCAGATATTCACATTTTTTGTAAAAGGCTAGTCTGTAAATGTAAACATTTTTGTGTAATTTAACTTTATTTACACTAAAACAAAGATGATTTTGTATGATGACGAATGAGTGGTTTAATATGACTGAAAGTAAAGCATGTGAAGTCAGTCAGTGAATTCACAAGAGGTACAGGTCAAAAGAGATTTAAATTGGCTTTCTGCTGCTGAGCACCACATGCTGACTGTTGATTTGGGGTTTTTTTTTCCGTTTTTTTATTATTATTTTATAGTCTGTTGTCTTAGAAGGATAATCTAAGCTTGTTTGCTCCTTTACTAGTTACAAAAATAGACAGCTAACAAATTATGGCAAATTGCCAAATTCTATCTCGTAAAAAGCAAAAAAAAAAAAGTAGGATGTTGATATCACTCAGCTAAGAAAAAAGAAACATTTTCCAGAACAGAATTAAAGAGTTTCAGGGTTTCTGAGAAAAAAATGCTAATGTTGAATTATGGATCAGGTCTGAAAATAGCACACTTGGAAGCGGTTGCTGAAATATTTAAATATTCAGTTCACTGGCTGCTGTTGATGTTCTGAATCTCTTCTTCTTGTTAACCTGTTTCAGTTTTCCCACTGTTGAATTCCAGTAATTATACAGTAAAAGGTTTGCATGTGCTGTGTATTTGTCTGAGTGTCTGTTTGTATATGCATGGAGTCTGTTAATGTGTGTGTTCATTTGTACTTTACATACAGTAGATCAACACATCCACTCACATACGTACATATGCTTACACACACTTACCCACCTACAAATGCATACAACATCTATACTGCACATATGAGAGCATTCATGCTGCAGTACTTATAAGAAGCAGAACACACATAATGCACCACAGATCCAGATGGTGTTGCTGTTGTGTTTTCTTGGCCTGTGAACGAAAGCCGGCTGAATAAAAGTACGCTCCTTCAAAGACAAAATGGCTGTGACTGTAAAAAAAAAAAAGGCTTTGCCTCAGCTCATCTTTTCAGACAGCTAGAGACAGTGTAAGTTGTATGAATGTACGGGTGGATGTACAGCACACTTGATTGGATCTTCACACGTTACTCTTAATTAAAAGAACTCAAAGGCAGTCGGGTGTATCTGCAACACCTGGAGGAATGTAAGCCAGTCTGGGGGACAACAACTCTGCCTTTGTGTGGAAATGTGTGCACATGTATTTTGCTTATATTTGAACACTATCTGGATGTCTATCACTTGTGCCATGCAATGTCTGTGGTGCATTACTGGAAAAAGCTGTCAGTTTTCCTTCACAAAATACAAACTGATGCACTTTTTAATACTTCTGCATGTACCATCACCTGTGAATCAGACTGTGTGTGCATGGATATACTTTAACCCAGGGGTCTCAAACTCATGTTCTTTCAGGTTCCACATTTAGCCCAATTTGATACCAGTAAAATAATTGCATAATAACCTATAAATAATGACAACTCCAGATTTTTATCTTTGTTTTATTGCAAAAAAAACCCACTCCATTAAAGTATGAAAATACTTTTATAAACTATCCAAACAAAAAGGATGTGAATAACCTGAAAAAATGGAAATTTCTTATGAAAAATAAGTGCAATTTGAACAATATTATGCCACAACTTATCATTTCTACATGTGCATTATGGATCAAATCTACAAAGACACTGTTGTTCGTCCATCAGTCTCGATGACGACCTTGACTTCAGTTTCTTTGGCTCCTGCAGTGGCTTGTCAGCCCTATTTTTGCCCTGAAGTATCTGCCACAAAGACACTAAACCAGTGGTTCTTCACCTTGTTGGCAGTACTGAACCCCACCAGTTTCATATGCGCATTCACCGAACCCTTCTTTATTAAAAAATACAATATGATTTTTTTCAAATTCAAGACACAGGTATATGTTTTACTGGTGCACAAAATGAACCGTGCATTAACATCACTGTGTTCAAAGAACAAAACCAATACAGTGCATGAACTTACAACAAATTCCATACCTTTTCACAAAGACATGACCTTTTTTAATACTACCACACTGAAATGGTTTTAATTTCTAACCTTATGTATTCCAATAATGAACTTATTGTATTCATGCTATTTATCATTTTTAACATTTAACACACCCATCACCTAATTTCCATCAGGCTACAATAATAATGAATATTTACTGCAAATCAGTGTGACTTCTGCTGTTGTGTAGGCTGTCAGGTCAACCCGGTTTTCGTTTCATCTCACTCCGAACTTTCCGAACCACGCAATTTTGACATAAAAAAAAGATAATTGCACGTAGTGTATCAAAAAAAAAAGTTCTCTTTATACTCCTTCAGTATTTTTGTGATAGTTGATTTATTGCGGCACTAGCTCGGCTTTAGCGTAATACGATTTCTCCATCCGCGACGGTGCGTCGGTCGTCACATGATTGTAACTGACCAGTGCGGTGACCAAAAAATGTAAACAAACGCTACCACATGGCTGTCTCCGTGGTTAACAGGAAGTAGCAAAAGTCATAACAACGATGTGGAAAATACTCAAATAATTCATCGTCAGACGAGTGGAAGAGATTATAAACACTTCTGGATGTGTTGTAGTGCTATAAGCAACAACAATACACCGCATATATTGGATGTCAATCAGAGAAAGAGTCTCCGAAGCCGTTTGTTTACATACACGGACCTAGCCCGACACACACACCCGACTAATGAGTCGAGTGTGTGTCTTGACCTCCGCCGAACCCCTGAGACTGACTCACCGAACCCCTGGGGTTCGATCAAACCCAGGTTAAGAACCACTGCACTAAACACTGAGGAACAGGCAGAAAATTATTAAAATTGTGCCTAATTTTCTTTAAACATTTCAGGTTGTTCATATTTGTTCAGATTATGCACATTTTATTGTTTCAGGATAGTTTGTAAATGTAAGTATTTTCATAATTTAATGTTATTTTTTGCACTAAAACAAAGACAAAAATTTGAAGTTGTCATTATTTATAGGCAAAATGAAATTTTTTTTTTAGATCAAACCGAGACGAAAATATGTTGTCATTGTTTTTTGTAGGTTTTTATGCTATTATTCAAATCAAATCAAAGTTTATTTCTATAGCACTTTACAACAACATAGCGAAGCCCAAAGTGCTTTACATCTAAAAGCATAATTATATTATAAGATAAAAAACAGGTTAATCAGGTACCATAAACATGCCTAAAACAATAGGACACAACACACACTGACAAAAGAGACCACAGATTAAAACCTATTATTATTTTACTGTAGATCACATTGGTCTGTATGTGGATCCTGAACTAAAATGAGTTCGACAGCCTTCACTGTGGAATTTTTGCACTATGCAAATTCATCCCAGGGGCCGGATTGGAACCTTTGGTGGGCCGCATGTTTGAGACCCCTGCTTTAACCCATAAAGATTCAGAACTATTCCCTGTGGTGACTTCCAAATGGATTTTTCTCAACATTTAACATTTCCAAGTGATCTATTACCATTTATTACAATATTATACTTTGCATTTTTCCAGTGAAAATTTGATATTTTCCCATATTTCATTTGCTGACCATTTAGTTGTTAATAAAAGCTCAGTGTAAATTCAGAGGTTATTATATCAAAACAGATTAAATAGAAAGAAACATTACTTTTTCTGCAAAATGCATCATTAATTCTACATACAAACACGTGTCAACAACCACTGTCATTCATCCAATTACATGGGTGTTACTGGTGAATCAATGTTGCAGAAGGTGACGGCATTTCCACATTCACAACACAGACTATGGATACATCAAAAAAGACATCTTATGGTCCTGAAAAGATTACAAATCGAATTTTTCCATGAATTATTTCACTGTATTGATAGCATTAGTGGTGAAAAAGTTATTAAACATTTTGATGCTTTTGGGTCTTTGAGGATTAAATTTATGCATTTGAGGGAGGACATCTGAGCTTCAACCAGTAGCTAAACTACTGCTCTTTACTAAAGTATTAGGACAAAGTGTAAAATAAAAGTTCCCGTGTATAATATTCAGGGGGATTTAGGAAGATCCAGTGGCAGAAATTATGATTAACAGAATCACGTTTTCAGTACTGTACAGTCACAAAAAGGGGCTTGTCTAATTTTTTTTACCTTATGATGTTTCTATAGTAGGTGGCTGTGGCTCAGTTGGTAGAGCAGGTCGTCCAGTGACTGATGGGTCACCGGTTCAACTCTCCACATGTCAAAGTGTCCTTGGGCAAGACATTGAACCCTAAATTGCTCCCAGTAGGGCCTGGCAGTGCAATGCATGGCAGCAGCCGCCTACTGGTGTATGAGTGTGAGTGTGAATGGGTGAATGTGAGGCTTTGTAAAGCACTTTGGGCACCATGAAGGTGTGGGAAAGCACTGTATAAGTGCAGTCCATTTACCATTTTTTTTAGGTCAGAATAGTTGTCCTGTTCTTTTTTTTTTTTTTTCATTCCAGTGCGGGCATAATCAAGCGCACCACATTTGAGTGTAGACCATTTCTGCTAAACTGAAAAGCCAGGATGGACCAAACAGATCTAACAAAAGACTCTTGAATAACCATAGACTGGGGCCCCAACATATTCATATTATTACATATTCATATTGCATATTCATGGGGCATTCATTGTAATCTACAACTTTGCCACTTCATGTCATTATTTATCACACTGAACCCTGCAAACATCATTTACAAAAGGTAGGAAAAGGCATGTAGAAATCAAGCAGTAAAGTGGTTCATGTCAGTTTTATACTTTTATACATGATGTGTTTGGATGCATACAGTACTGGAAAAGACTTTTCAGACACCCTTCAAATTTACACAAATTGTCTCAAATATTATCATAAGATACTTACAGATTTTTTTTTGTGTATATTTCAAAAGGTGAGACTCCATCAGATAGACAGAAACTAATGCAAATGCATTTTTTTTTGTTTTCTTGTTGTGTAATGTTAAAAATAGAAACAAAAACTAAAGTAAATAGTTTCAAGGGGCATTATCTTGCTGAAACATCAAGTTTTGACCTCAACAGAACACAGTATGTGAAGAACATGTGGGTTTGGAGAATGGGACAATATTTGGCACTGTTCAGTGACTTGAGAGTGATTCTTAATAAAATATATCACAAATGCATTGATAGCATTGATAGCATGGGTGATAGGATTCCAGCGCTATGCCGGAGTTCCAGCATGCAATGATCGGCAAGGGAGGGAAATGCAGGATATATATCATGTGTGCAAAAGGATTGGAGCCGGTACAATATCAAGGGCTCTGGCTCAGCCAATGGCTTTCGCTCCCAAGAAGTCCACTATTGGCTACTAGCCAATCAGTAGTAGAGAGGGGGCGGGTCTTGTGGAGACGAACTGGTTCGGAGCCAACAACTTCAGAGTAGCCAACTGTACGTGGTGATGGTCGTAGAGATGGAAGGCAAAGAGATGAAGAGTGGTAAAGACGTCCTGCAGGTTCACAGGAGACTGAAAGTAAATGGCGTTGGGTGTGGATAGAGGAGGTGGGAATGGATGGATAGCCTTATGGCAGTTGGTGCAAAAACTTAAGACTATGGGATGTTTGTTTTTGTACATTATGCTCACGCACATTGAAATATATGACAAGCGGTAAAGAAGTACTTTCACAGCATGAAGCAGACCCTAGCCATAGAGCTGCTGTGCATGCAGCGGATGCACAACATGCATCACAAGATGTTACCCGGTTACCGGGAGCGACAGCCACCACATCGTATATCCTGTCTTTGTTGAACAAAAAAATTGTGTGTGTTCATTCTTAGCAGAACATGTTTTGACATTCATTCTGCCCAGCCCATTGTGAGCCTCTGCAAACAATTTGAAGACAAAAATGCACTTTCTCATCTGTCACTCTTCCATCAGGCCTCCAGTTGTTTTATTAGACATGGCATCGCACCTCAGTTTAAGAAAGAAGTGGCAGACAAGCTGCACAATTGCCCCTTCTCATTAAATATTGATGAAGCCACATGAAGCTGGTCTTGCACATTTAAAAATGTGTTACGTTTGTTCAAAATTATTGTAAATATAGATATAGTATTCTAGATATAGTTGTCCAAAGTGAAAGCAGTGAAAAGTTAAGATTGTATGTATTAATGTTGTTTTGGCCCTGACCTCTTATTTATGAGGCAGTGAAAGCCCAAACCAAACCTTATTCCATCACCGTTGAAAGCTCAGCTCATACTTCCTGATGCAGATCCAGTGGTGGATTAATGAGCAGAATTCCACTGTATTTGCATTTATTGTATTCCATCTGAAATTGCATGAAAAGGCACTTTAGGTGCTATAATTTTCTAAATTTTCTTGGCGGAGGGCCCCCTGAACCCCCCTTACTTGATGTGAGTTGGGTGGTTGAGGGGCCACTAGACCTTATTGCTCAGGGGCCTGTGGTTTCTTAAGTTGCTCCTACACAGGCCTGTGAATTGCTGGATGAAAGCCCACCAATGACCCATTCCACATGACCTGACCTGAAAAATATTTAGAGATTTGAGTTGAGATTTTTTTTTTTTTTGCAATCACCCCTGATTGAGTGTCCAAAAACTTTTTTTCCTCCGCTGTATTAATGGTTTTCACTGGGGGAAAGGATATTAAAAGTGCAATCTGAAAATGCTGAGAGACAAATGTAATAAAAGTGCAATATTTGCCTCAGGTGTACTAGAAGGACCTGTATAAAATACAAGTGCTCAAGAGAAGTGCGAGACATGGCCAGGACTTCAAATCTGTACTTAAGTACAATAGTTGGGTAAAATTATTTACATTTCACCACTGGTGTTTAACAGACATTCCCTGTACAGAATGAAGTCTGTGCTGAGTTGGACACAGTTATGATGTTTTCTCATACATCTGCTTTAGCTCAAAAACTTTTCTATGCTTGAATTTGACTTCAGCTCATGCATCTCACATGGTCTATTATGTAGCTGAAATGACGTTGCATTACCCACATATTAATTTCAGTATATTTCATACAACCTCTATTTTATGTCCTGGTAAGATGTCAGCTAAATCCTCATCAACAGTATCATCAGCTTCACCTGGCAGCTCAGAACAGTTCTGTTCAGTCCAGTTACTGAACTAGAGAAGGGAAGTGAGAGAGAGAGAGAGAGAGAGAGAGAGAGAGAGAGAGAGAGAGAGAGAGAGAGAGAGAGAGAGAGAGAGAGAGAGAGAGAGAGAGAGAGAGAGAGAGAGAGAGAGAGAGAGAGAGAGAGAGAGAGAGAGAGAGAGAGAGAGAGAGAGAGAGAGAGAGAGAGAGAGAGAGAGAGACACACACACACACACACACACACACATACACAGAGACAGAGACACAGAGAGACCTGGCTGAGGCTGAGTCTCTTTAATGCTTCCAGACCTCAGCAGCATTAAAGTTTAATGAGAATGCCTTCTACTCGGGCTGACCAGGCCATCTACATTCTCTCCACCAATCTTCCTCTGTGTTTGTGGTTTGGAAAAGTTATGGGATCGTACGCTCCTGAACAAGATTACAATAATTCACATTGTGCAATTGTACCTGTTTGAGTTAAAATACATTTTCAATAAATTACCTAGTCCCTTTTTCGTCTCTTGCTTCAGTTTCTTCTATTTGCATTTTAAGCTCTACTTACAACCTGGTTATGATCCACCACTGAAAAATGTGAATTCTTGTAATTTTTCCCCCAGTCTTCAGATCTTGTTCAGGTATCATGAGCAGCCACACAAAGCAATGTGTGGGTCAGCCGCTGCACACAAAGTGTTTCCATATGGGTACTGCATGATTATTCAAATAGCTTTCTGTATCATCAAGCCATCTTTGCTATATGAGTCATGCTATGAATTCATGGTATATAAAGATGGACTTCAAAGTATGTGTGTAGAATGTGTGGCTGTATGCATATATGTTTATATATACTGTTTGTTAGACAGAGGTAATGTATCATGCATGGTCACTAACTGCAGGATGACATGGCCCATGTTTGTCCATTACATCTGTCTCTAGATAAAAAGATAATTAGAAGTTATGCTTCTTCTCCCTACTTCTTCATTTTAATCCCACATACAGCCCCCAGAGGTCAGTTTCTTCCTACTGACTTCATATCATTGTTACCTCCGCCAAAGAGGTCATGTTTTTGCCAGCACTGGTTTGTCTGTCTGTTCGTGTGCAAGATAACTCAAAAAGTTATGGACGGATTTGGATGAAAATTTCAGGAAATGTTGATAGTGGCACAAGGAACAAATGATTAAATTTTGGTGGTGATTGGGGGGGAATTGATCTGCCTTGGCGGAGATCTCAGCTCTCCGAGTGCTTTTCTAGTTTTCTGTTTCTGTTTTTATGGCTGATTTAAAAAAAAAAACAAAAAAACACTGTCTTTGTGTCTTGACCTGGGTAACCTCAGAGAAAAAAACCTGCAAATTTAAAAATCTTACCCATCATAGGAGGCTGAGCAGGCCGTTTTTGAATCTAGACCTGACCAACTGAAGCAACCCCAGATCAGAACACTTCCCTCACAGGCTTATACTGCAGGCACTAGGCATGATGGGTAAACATTTTATCACTCTGTAACAGGGTCATTTTGGAATCATCAGACCACATGACCTTTGTCCATTGAAACACAGTCCAATCTTAAAACTTTCCATCAAACTGAATGTTGTTTCAGAAATGAGAAGCTACAAACTGCAACAGTTATAGCAGTGGTTCCCAACCTTTTTTGGCTCGTGACCCCATTTTATTATTACAAGTTTCTGGCGGCCCCAGACATTCAAAACAGAGACATTCTTTTGCTAAAATTAATTTGTTTTTGATCATGTAATAGTTTGCTATACTATGTTGCAAATGAATGTTAATTTTAGGCAACATTTAGGCTATATAATAATGTATATTATTATGGATGGAGGACGAAAAGCCAGGTGTAGATTACTGCACAAAGTGAGAATTTTATTTTCATTGGTCAGGATATGTACAGTCAGTCCAGGTTGGATTTACAAGGCTGACAATTAATACTGGGAAAAAAACAAACAAACTATGAATTATGAAAGAGCTGCAGCATCTGAAACTGACCCCAATGAACATTTGACAGATAAACAGAACCACAGTGCTGCAGTTTCAGCTTCAGAGTTTGTCATGTCTTTTATGTATTGGGAATGTCTCTATCAACTCACCATATATTTTTTATTAGTAATTTTTTTTTTTCCTTTTTTTTTTATCAGTTACTAGAAATTTCAGGCGACCCCAATAGAATTCCAGACAACCCCAGATGGGGTCCCGACCCCAAGGTTGAAAAACACTGAGTTATAGGGTTAAAAAACTCATTGCAGTTGAAACATACTGTACTAATCACTGCAGTAATTGTGGAAGAATGAGCTAAATCCAGGTGGAGACATATTTTGGCCAGGTTATGTAGTAGTATATGTAGCATAACTGATAATGTTTTGAGCAAAAATAAGACAATCAAATTTTGCAGTTAAGTATACCCTAAAGAATCAAAGCTTGTTTGTGTGTGTTTAAATATATTTATATATATTTCCTCTTTCTCAACATTTACCAATGCTTGAGCATCATGTTACTCACAGGGGTGTAAGAAAATTTCGGTATCACAATATATCGTGATATTTCACTTGACGATACTGTATCGATATTAAAAAGTACTGTATCAATATTTTTAGGTATTTATTCAAATGAAGACATGGCGGAGGTTCATTTCTGTTTTTTGTTTTTCCTGCTCTTTTATTTCTATATTCACATGGGTCTTTTCTTCTGTTGTTTGTTTACTACAAAAGTACTATTGTGATATTGCAGGTCATAAATGCAGTTTTTTTAAAAATTGATAACGGTGTTTTGTTAAATAATGCATAATTCAAGCATCCTAAAACCACTTTCTACTGTCAGAAAGAGGGAGATGTTTACGTTTTTGTTTTTTTGTTTTTTTTTATTGGGAATGCACAAAAATATTGTTCTGATGTTGGATGATTCAGGGACTGAACACTATGTTTTCTTTTTGCAATAGAATACGAACATTTAAGCAGGATCTTAAACTGTAATGTCTCTAATACATTGTTTATTTATTTATTTATATGGGGTTTTTTTGTACTGGTAAAGCTGCATGTTAAAACTTTATTCATCCAAATGCTGCACTATAAGTTTTTCCAGGAAATAATCTTTTAAAAAAAGAAACAAAACAAAAAATATCGCCTTGTTAATAGTATCGTGATATATCACGATATATCGTATTGTGATCCTAGTATGGTGATTTGTATTGTATCGCCAGATTCTTGCCAATACACACCGCTAGTTACTAATGTCAGCCATGTAAATATGGTCAATTTATTGCATTTTCCGGTTCATTCTTTAATGTACCTCACCACTAAACCTGACATCATACTAAGCTGCCTACAAACACATCTAAATTTGGCCGACTATTTAAACATGCCACTAAGAACTCCACGGTATAAAAGTGATAAGATGCACTGAGTGATACGGATATAGATGATAATGGACTGTAATGGGAAAGGAGGGAACACCACGACTGTGTGCTGTTGCCTTCACTTTGTCTTTTGTCTTCTCATATCATAAATGATGGCTGTAGATTCCCACTTGGACATGTCCTTTATACTGGCAAAATACTGTAAATATGGACCACATTCATTTTACTGACTGCATTACCACATTCGTATTGCAACCAAGGTTATAATAAATTTGGATTTTTCATTATAGTTTAGTTTTAGTTAGTTTTGAATTTTTTTTCTCTAATTCAGTTAGTTTTAATTCGTTTTTAGAGCTGGTTTGCTAGTTTTTACTAGTTTTCGTTTTCTTCCAAATGCTTAGTTTTAATTTAGTTTTAGTTTCCTTTTTATCTTTTATCTTCGTCATCATCGAATTCAAATAAATCCCAGACAGGACTCTGCTGCTTTCTCCCAACTTCAGTCTCCATGTTTCCAGGTAGAGTGGGGACCAGAGGATGACTCTAAACCACAAGTGATGAGAAGTGATGGACCGTGAAGTGTCGTATGGTGCCGCTAGCTAAAATTGCTTTCATATTAATCCGACATCGACAAAGACGAAAACGAAGGGAATTTTATCCATAATTTTTATATGTTTTAGTTAGTTTTACAAGCACGCGATACAGTTTTAGTTAGTTATCATTTTTTCTTTTAATTATAGTTTTTATTTATTTCAGTTAACGAAAATGTTTTTACAATTCTAGTTTTCGTCATTTCGTTGGTTTTCGTTCACGATAATAACCTTGATTGCAACATAACTTTGTGCAAGCTTGCTGTGTAGGCTAAATACATTCAGAGATCACTGACCTAGATTACAATACCATTTAATGTGAATAGATTCATAGTTTAAAATAAATAATGATAATGAAACCCAATGCATTCATTTACAGGGTGGGGAAGCAAAATGTACAATATTTTGAGGCAGGGATTGAAAGACAGTGTATGACCAATTAGTTTATTGAAAGTCATGACAATTTATTTGCCACAAGAAAATGTCCATAATAGAAAATGTTTTTATTCTATGTGTCCTCCTTCTTTCTCAATAACTGCCTTCACACGCTTCCTGAAACTTGCGCAAATGTTCCTCAAATATTGGGGTGACAACTTCTCCCATTCTTCTTTAATAGTATCTTCCAGACTTTCTTGTAATAGTTTTGCTCATAGTCATTCTCTTCTTTCCATTATAAACAGTCTTTATGGACACTCCAACTATTTTTGAAATCTCCTTTGGTGTGACGAGTGCATTCAGTAAATCACACACTCTTTGACGTTTGCTTTCCTGATTACTCATATGGGCAAAAGTTTCTGAAAAGGTATGGATAATAGTGTTAGGTATGATTATGACATCAATATATGTTTGGGTTCAAAACAATTGACGTAGTGTCTGCTGAGAAAAAACAACTAAATGTTCATTGTAAATTTTGCTTCCCCACCCTGTACATGAAAAACATATCTATGAAAATATTACACATTTGCACAGTCACACCAGTAAACAGAAATCAAATCTGGACTGATATGTATTTAGTTTAACACAGTGTTTTTCAACCTTGGGGTCAGGACCCCACGTGGGGTCGCCTGGAATTCAAATGGGGTTGCCTGAAATTTCTAGTAATTGATTAAAAAAAAAAAGACCAAAAAAAACCCAACTTACTAAAGTGGCAAGGTTTCACTGAAAAAAGGATCGACGTTATTACAATATAAAATTTGGTGCTGCTGGTGGATATACACCCCAGGTGAGCCTCTAAATAAGACCCTCTTTCCTCCTCATTTCAGTTTAACCCCTTGAACACTGGTTTCAGATGTTTGTGGTGCAAGATTTTATCAGTTTGAGAAAGAACACACAGTACCACACAACTTAAAAAGGGGATTTGGAGCAGTTACTGCAGTGTTTTGTAACCTTAGGGTCAGGACCCCACGTAGGGTCGCCTGGAATTCAAATAGGATTGCCAGAAATTTCTAGTAATTGATAAAACATTTCTAAAAAATTAAAACTTACTAATAAAAATTTACATTATATAGCCTAAATGTCACGTGAAATTAATGTTTATTTGCAACATATTATAGCAAACTATTGCATGATCAAAAACAAATTAATTTAAGTTAAAAAAAAGTGTCCGTTTCGAATGTCTGGGGTCGCCAGAAATTTGGGATGTTAAAATGGGGTCACAAGACAGAAAAAAAGGTTAGAAACCACTGGTTTAACGCATCAGGAAAACAATTGCTCAAGTTAAACCATGCTCCATGCAACATTATGGACATAAACAGACCATATTGCTGGCAATGGGTTCAGCACAACATACTGTAACATCTCACCAATTCATTTAACATCATTTGTAGCTCAGTGTGTGTAGAGGCCAGTGTAGAAGCCACAGGAAATGAAGTCGGAGGAAGAAAACAATAAGAAGAGGGCAGGAGGCGGATGAAGGGGGGGGTAATAGAGGAGTGGGCCAGTAGCCAAGCCTGCCAGGATAGAGTGAGGGGATTAGAGGTCGACCATAATTACTCCACAGCCACTCCAGCATCTAGAGTCATGGCTTAATGTCACCCAGCACACTGTGTGAGGGACAAGGCTTTGGACCTGATCTGTATATGCTGAGGTCAGTAAACAGCACATAAGAGATGATGTGAGTGAGACAATTCTTCACATCATTTACATGATGATGTAAGGCTGCATAAAGATGCCATCACCATAAAAATGTTCATATCACTAATGTCTTTCAAGATGAACCTTGTGAGAACCAGCACACTGTAAAAAAATCTGTAATTTAACAGAATTTTCACTGTTTATTTTACAGATTTTTTTCCTTTATTTTTAAGATACAGGAAAATATCAATGAAATGACAAAAACAGACTGTGATTTTACATGTCCAATGTAAAATAACATGAAAAACTGTAACTGTGAATAACCATAAAATTTCCATTTTTTTAAAGAAAATTTTTCTTTTTTCACAGAAAAATACAGTTAAAATACATTTACAAACTTATCATAATTTCACAAATATTTCTTTTCTATTTATGAGATTAAACTGTTAATTTAAAGTTTAATACTGTTAAAAAAATATTAAAACCAGATCTTACTGACAATTAACCGTAAAAGAAGTATTTGTTCTGTAAGTTTAACAAGACGTGTTTGTTAATTGACAAATATCTTGTGTAATTACAGGGGGTTTCACAACAAAAATGTTGAATAAATGTATTTTTGTGAATGTATAACATGTATAAGCACTGATAAACTGTCCAAATACAGTTTTTATCAGTGGATTGTACAACTTAGTCTCATTGAAAATTATTTATTTCTTTTTATGAGATGGTTATTTTCTGTTATTTAACAGTATTTTTCCGGCACCCCTGCTGCCGGAATATTACCATTTTATTTACAAGTTGTTTTTTTTTTTTTTACAGCGCAGGGCATTTTTTTTCCTCTGTAGTGGACAAGAGTTTCACAGGTTTACATTGAAAAAAACAAAACAAAACAAAAAAAAAAAAACACCACTGCAAAGGATATCCGATTAAGGCAGTTATTTAATTAGAAAAAAAAAAACTTTTAGGTTTTTTTTTATTATTATTTCTTATTATATTATATCTTGATTGAAAGTTTAAGATTAGGTTAAATAATTAACAAATGTCACTTAAATGATCCAACAAGATAAAAACAATAAAAACAAACAAAAAAATGAAAAAGAACAAAAATTATGAAAAAGGTGAAAAACACTGTAAAACACAGTGACAAAAAAAAAAAGTACAAGACACAAAGCAAAATGAGCATGATGTAAAAGATGTAAAAAGCTGCAAATCATTTAAAAGATAAAATTAATTAAAAATGATGTAAAAGACACAACAATATGAACAAGTTAGGAATAGCATAAAAGACAATCCAAACAACATAATAAATCCTAATTAAATCCTAAAGACAAAACTAAATTGTACATCGTGATAATGATTGTTATCCTGAGCTAACATTATATCATGATATCATAGTTGCCCAGTCCTAAAACTCTGATAGAGAGGAGTCCAATGGATTGGAGATATGAGGTATGAAAGGAAGGGCAGTAAAGGGAACGGAGAAACTGTAAGATGGATATAAATGGAAAATAAAAACATGGACAGAGACTGATCAACGGATACCAGGAGATATACTTGAATAAACACACACTCATTGAGAAGTCCATGCCAAAAAAGCACTCTGCTTCATAAGTATGGGTAAAACACTCACAACATCAATAAAAAGACTTCTCATCATCTCAGGGAGGAGATGCTCGACAGCACTGTAGGAAGACTCAGACGCAGGACTGAACTGTGCGTCTTATTAACCTCCAGTCTACATTTGAAACAAATGAGAGGCTATAAAATGCAGAGATGACCAAATCTATGCCTAAAGAAAAATAAGCACAATTTAACTAGAAAAGCACTCTGAGAGCGCAGACCTCCGCCAAGGCAGATCAGTGCCCCCCCCCCCCCCCCCCCCCGATCACCACCAAAATGTAATCATTTGTTCCTTGTGCCAGTATCAATATTTCCTGAAATTTTCATCCAAATCTGTCCATAACTTTTTGAAAGATCCGGATCAGTCTTTGCCATTTGATAGAACACCCCATTGTAAATCCCTGAGTCAAATTGCATGAGATTTGCACAATTCCCCCATATTGTGATTTCCACCTTAAATATTAGTCCCATATTTATTTTACCTATATTTTAAGATTCCTTGACCATGAAAACATACCATTAGCAACTGGATTCATAATTATATCCTTATTAGTTCAGTAGTTATTCACGAAAATCACATTTCTCGTAATGGCGGTTTTCTTCTGGATCTAGCTCCTTAAGTATTAAAGCTACATGAAATCCGGTGGCATACTCCCGATGCAGAACTGACTGAGCTACACGATGGCGCTTGTCAGAAATTTCTACCTTGAATATTAAAGGCACAGTAGGCCAAAAAGTAAGGGCACCCCCATTTTTTATATAAATGGAGATAAAATCCGCCTCCTGGATCAGATCCGGATCAGCCTTTGAAATGTGATAGAGGACCCCATTGTCAATTCCTGAGTGAAATTTCATGAGTTTTGGTCAATAATTAAGTGAGATATTGGGAAACGAAAATTTTGGCCCCATTTACCACAATGTTAACGAAAATTTCAAAGTGATCCAGAATCCAGGATTTCTTCCGGATCACCCCCAAAAGTTAATCATTTCTTCCTTATCCCATTTCCAACAAACCCTGAAAATTTCATCCAAATCTGTCCATAACTTTTTGAGTTATGTTGCACACTAACGGACAGACAAACAGACAAACAAACAAACCCTGGCAAAAACATAACCTCCTTGGCGGAGGTAACAATTTTCTGCCTGTTACTGTGTGTTTAGTGTCTTTGTGGCAGACACTTCAGGGCAAAAATAGGGCTGACAAGTCACTCCAGGACCCACAAAAACTGAAGTCAACGTCGTCATCGAGACTGATGGACGAACAACAGTGTCTTTGTAGATTTGATCTATAATGTACATGTATAAATGATAAGTTGAGGCAGAATATCGTTAAAATTGCATATATTTTTCTTAAGAAATTCCAGTTTTCTCATGTTATTCACATCTTTTCTGTTTGGATAGTTTATAAAAGTAAGTATTTTCATCATTTAATGTTTTTTTTTTTTTTGCACTGAAACAAAGACAAAAATTTGGAGTTGTCGTTATTTATAGGTTATTATGTTATTATTTTACTGGAGATCAAATTGGGCTGAATGTGGCCCCTGAAAGAAAATGAGTTTGAGACCCCTGTTTAGACAATTTAAACTGTAACACATCAAACAACTAGGGTTAAAAATCTTATATATATGGGTGAAAAGGCAATAGGATTTTGACTGACTATTAAAAGCAGGAAAAATGTTAGCTAGCCAGATGTAAATAACAAATAATAAAAGTGTAGATTAGGCAGATGTAGACACTTACTGAGTCGGTTTAATCTCAAAGTAGTCTGTCAAAGTAAACATGCTCATGACTTGTCATTCTAGCCAGCCGTTCAGTAACAGCCTGATCGCTCTCTACTTACCTTGATATTTATGGACAAATTCCTCGTGGAAAAATTTGTACCCTTTATTGATTTTGTTCTTTTTGGTTACGGAGTTTTCTTCAATGAGCCTTGCAACATCACCAAATGTAATATTTGGCAAATCAGTCAGACAGGTTGTGTACACTCCAAGGTTATTATTGTTAACGAAAACTAACGAAATGACAAAAACTAGAATTGTAAAACCATTTTTGTTAACTGAAATAAAACAAACTATAATTAAAAGAAAAAATGATAACTAACTGAAATTGTATTGTGTTTACAAAATTAACTAAAACGTATAAAAATTATGGATAAAATTCCCTTCGTTTTCGTCTTTGTAAATGTCGGATTGATATAAAATCGATTTATTTCCCTCAAGCAGTTTTAGCTGCTGGTAACATTTGATATTTAACGGTTCGTCGCTTCTCGTCACTTGTCATTTATAGTCGTCTTCTGGTCCCCGCTCTACCTGGAAACATGGAGACTAAAGTTGGGAGAAAGCAGCAGAGTCCTGTCTGGGATTTATTTGAATTTGATGGTGAAGAAGAGAAAATATATAAAAAAAACTAAACTAAATCTAAGCATTTAAAAAATAACGAAAACTAATAAAAACTAGCAAACCTGCTCCAAAAACTAATTTAAAACTAACTGAATCAGAGAAAAAAAATTCAAAACTAACTAAAACTAAACTATAATGAAAAATCCAAAACTATTATAACCTTGCTCTCTATTTACCTTGATATTTATGGACAAATTCCTCATGGAAAAATTCGTACCCTTTATTGATTTTGTTCTTTTTGGTTACAGTTTTCTTCAATGAACCTTGCATCATCGCCAAATGTAATATTTGGCAAATCGGTCAGACAGGTTGTGTACACTCACTTATCTATTTTTTCTCACTGTGTTGGGCACTCCTATTTTTGGGGGCATTTCGCTTTGGCCGGGGTTATGTTCTTCGTTTTAGGGTTAGGGTTAAGGGAGAATGACAGGGATTATGACACCGCGCACAAGAGCACAAGAACCTGCATCAAACACAAAATGCCCCCAAAAATAGGAGTTCCCACTGTGCTGACACACTTCCGGCAAGTGTGAAAACGGTCAATAGAGGGTATGCATGTGACGTCACCGCTAGTGGAAGTCACCATGGTTACGTCCACTGAGTGGCAGAAAGAGGGAGATGAGTAGCTTTGGCTTGAATACTGCGAAAACTTTAGAACAGTCTAAAAAATGGGGAAGAGCTGTTGTGCCATTGATCGCACAAATAGGTTTAAAAAGCACTCAGAGCTATCGTTTTAGTGGCGACCTAAAGCCAAAGACAGAAGAAGCAGATGGATCACTACAATTCATAGAAATAACTGGAATCCAGGCAACGAAACGTGGATTTGTGGTTGCCATTTCATGTCAGGTAACGTTAATTTACGCTGTATTCTTGTGTAAAATCATCCCTTAAATTCCATCTGGTTTTGGCTAACGTTCCTTCTTAGTAAAGCTCTCAATGTTAGCGTCTGTCATTTAGTTCTATGTTTCAGAATTGAAACGTTTTTGTCTTCAGTTGTGTGATTCTGAACCTTGTGCTCTACATAATTTGTAAACTAGCTTAAACTGAGGCTAACCTAGTTTTCCAAATAAGGGGCTACTCTAGCACAAAGCTGTTGGATCTGTGTTGGATCCAGTATTTGATGTGAACTCTCCTTAAATCTCCACAGTACCAGTAGATCATCCACTCACTTGGGTCAATACTAAGGGTTCAACTCCAGTAAATCAGTAGTGAACTGTGAGCACTACTGCTGGGCCTTTACCGCCGAAATCACCGCCAACAAAATACGTCTGCACTGACACAAAATCTCCAAAACAATAGTACAGTCTACTCTCGTTAAACCGCCCGCCGTTATACCGCCATTTTCGCTCACCGCCGACCAAAACCATTGCACAAAAATCCCCAATGCATTATTCCATTAGCTACCGCCATTTCCACCTATCGCCATCCGCCAGCCCAGTTCCATGCACAAACAACACTTATACCATTGATTTCCCGACCATTATACCGCCAACGTGATTGCCATCGAGTACACATGAATTTTAACAATGCACTGAAACAAACGCGCCAGACGCTGATCGCGACAAGCTACGAGTAGGTCTACGGAACGGCCACCGTTCATTTATCGCAGAACACTCAGTAGGTCAGGATGTCGGGAAGAGGACGTGGGATTAAGCCAAAGCCTCAAGATGATGGGGTGTCATTTCCCGACACGGTATAATAATGCTTAAAATGTTTCCCCACTTTAAATGATCCCTTACAACATAACAGAATCAAGATTTATTTAGAAACGCAATTAGAACGGGTTAACGGAGGCAGCATAGACATCATATAGTAAAGACATGCACATTATGGACGCAACCCGTTGTAACGCCATTTTCGCTATACCGCCAATTTGGCCTTGAACGGAAGTTGGCGGTATAACGAGAGTAGACTGTATGTTGAACTGAAAGCACTCACCAGCTGGAATCCTCTAATTAATGATGACCAGGATGTCAACAACTCTGTGTGTTTTGGATGCTTTCAGCCTTTGCATTGGGGATTTTCCCGGCGTTGAACTCAGGTTCATATAAATGTAAGGATAGGTGATTTCCGGACCCATATCAGTGTTGGTAGAACACTTGTTGTTTGGTAGCTTGTATGGATCCATGTCCAGTTCAATTGTCTTTAATTTCATGTTCTATTCCACATTTTTCCCGGTCTCGCTGTAGTTAATGCTGTGCTCCGTCATGTAGAGCCGGTTTGTTTTTGCCACTCAGTCTGACTGAGAGGGGCGTGGCCCAGGGGGAAGTGACATATGTGCATTCCCTCTATACTGTCTGTTCTCTCAAGGCAGTCATTTTCCTCTGATCACATGGTCTCAGTAGTACTGCTATCATTTGCTAACCTGTTAACATTAACTCTAGAGCTGAAATGATTAATCGACTCGAAGTGATAAAAAAACAAACAAAAAAAAAAAAAACATTCAATTAAAATTTTCCTGAATTGAGGCTTGGTTTCCTTAATTTTGTTACAGCAAAACATTGTTTTCACTGTTGTATTTCACACAGATGCTTATTGTGATGTATATGACGCAAGGACAAAAAGACAGAAAATGTCTATATGCTCACTTTTCTAGATTGGATACATATTCTTTGGAGATGTTGGATGGTTCATATTCCATGTATATGAATATGAATTACATGTATTGGTATTACATGTCACACATATTTGATATGTAATATTTGATGTGACAGCATGACAGCTGGGAATCAAGTCCACATGAAGCCAGGAAGGATTGACCAGATTGTTTGAGGAACTGCAGCCCTATAGATAGATACACACTGGCCATCTGGCTGCTTTATTTCAGCCTGCATTATGACGTTACTAGAGTATAGGCTTTTGACAGCGGAGTGAGCCAAATATCTAGAAGACATCAAAGCTGACATCATGACAGTCAAAAAACAGTGAAGAAGATGTTTGAATAAAGCTAAATGTCTAACTGTTGCTCTTGGTGTCTGTTCTTATAATTACTTTCTCCCAGGGGAGTAAGTTTGATTTGGACATTGGTGAGGACACAAAAGTGCTCCAAGGCAGCACTCCGGAAAGTTGATTTTTTTTTGCATTTGCGATCATAATTTCACATCATGTCAAGCTGATCAAACAAGCAAACAATCATAGTCAGAAAAAAAATTAAGTAACTGACATGTTTATAATGTATATCTGAATATCTAAGGACGATACAAGAGTTTAATGCATTCTGCAAAGTTATTCTCATGACTAACATATCCATCATTATTTAACCTCACCTGTGAATTTACAGCCTCTCCTCCTCTACCTCCTCCTTCTTCTCCTCCTCTACCTCCTCCCTCCTCCCTCCTCCTCCTCTACTGTCTGTCACCTGACATAAATATGTTGATTCATGACATATGAACAGATTCTGGATACAGTGATCATATAGTTTGATGGTCCAGTTACTGCCTGAGCAAAAAAGGCTTTTATTTTCAATTATTACATGTAATTTATTCCCCAAAAATATGGATAAAATCACATCTAGAATCACATTTAGAATCTGAGGTTTTATTGTATTTTCCCCACAAATTTTCTTTGTGTGTTTTTTAAACAGTTGCTCTTCCATAGAAATGCATTAAAATAATAAGTAAAGTAACTTTTAAAAAGTGTATCTGTTTGGTATTAAATAGTGTCTTTTCTTCAGTATCTGTGTTTAGCCTCTACAGTTCTAGACCCTTGAACTAACTTACACTTTGACTCCTACAGAAGTGTCTTATATCCAGTTTTCTTTTCTTTGACATCCTTTACATCCTAATTACTGAGCACATACAAACACACACGTCCAAATGTACATGTAAATGACTCCACTGATATTCAAATCCATCTAGCTGACATGACCCAGGCAGAACAAATACAAACATATTGAAAACTTACGTTAGCGCTCCAACTAGCAGGTTCCTTTTACAAGTAGATGGAGTGACAGTGGGGACGGCCAATCACATGTACGTGAGCAAAACCAAAGAGGCAATCAGAGAGTGACATTTACATTAGAGGCGGGACTTCTAGTAGAGACTGACTGTTAACCCTTTGTGTGCCATAATCATTGACTAAACACTACAGACAGCAGTTGGACTGATAGTGACTACACAGTCGTGGATGGATATTGGTAGGGACGTGTCCCTAGCATCCCTACGCAATTCTACGCCCCTGCTTTCTCCACTGACTCCATGTGGGATGTATGTATTTTTTTTCTTTTGTTATTACTGAGCCCTGCCTATTCCTTTTTCTGCTACCTCTTTCCACCATTCTATATCCATCCTCTTTCCATCATCCACCCTTCTTCTCTCGTGGTATTTACAGAGAGGCTCAGGATGCTTCCATACTCTGGTCTCCGGCTTCTTTCCATCTTAGTTTTTCTTTGTTCATCCTTTCCCTTGTTTTTCCCTCTCTGCCTCCTCCTCTTTACCCTAGACATCTATTAGTCTATCCATCTCTCTCTGAGACAGAGAGGCTTATGGGATCGTGTAGAAACAATCCTCACCTGCCAGAGAAGCAGATAGAGACAGAAGGTCAGCCGCATGCTGATTGGTCGACTGCTCCATGTAACTAAATGCTTCCATACTGTTTATATGTGTACGTGGTACAGTTGAGTCAGACAGTGAAACTAAAGAAAACTGTCCCCACAGACTCTTTTGATTGAAACTAATGCTCCGCCTAAATTTAGCTTGTTTTTTATTTGTTTGATTTCTTAATTTCCTCAACTCAACCGGGATAAACAGGTTTTTTTTTTACCCTAATTGGTTTCTCATGTGTAGAAGTTGTGGTTCTGACCTGATGTGATGCATGGTAGTCCACATGGACATGAATATTCAAATGGACATCCATGGTCTAACATCCATGCTCCGTGGTGTTATTAGATATCTACTGTTGGACCTGCATGCACACCTGATCACACAGCAAACATACAGGAGACACAGAGTGGAGAGAAAACTGCAGCTGTCTATTTGTATGACTGCGCTCATGTTCACACTGTTAACGAACTACTCTGCCAAGCGACTGCAGACGCGCTCAGACCACCTCTTCAAAGCGGTCTCAGCTCGGTTGTTTTGTACCGGATCGGAGTGCGATTACTGCTTTCACACATGAACAATGGAACCGAGCCAAAGGCCTGTTCTGGAACAACGGCTCCAATTGTTCCAGTTGTGGAAACACCCTCAGATTTTTCTTTGGTACTTTTCTTGTGTTTTTAAACAGTCTCCGATTTTGTTGGTCAAACATCTTATTCAGAGGAAATCTATCTTGAAGCGTATAGTCACATGGATTGGTCAGACAATCAGCGCGTGGCTGACCTTCTGTCGCTATCCGCTTGTCCTGCCAGCAGCCTGGCGCAGATGTTGTCTGGGCCAGAGGCTTTACTGGTTTTTGTCTTCTGGAGCTCCCTCCTCACCTGGTCCATAGTAAGAGAGAGGGGGGTAGGAAGTGATTGTGTGTGTGGGGGGGGTCCTCTGTGACAAGGAGGGGGAGTGTAGAGAGGTGTGTGAGGAACAGAGGTGATGGCGGTATCAGCAGAAGGGGAGGCTGCTGTTAACGTGTTCTTTTGTTGGAAGCTCCAAGAATAAGTCCGGATTCTTTTAGGTCTCATTTTTATAAATTTATTGTTGACCTGATCTAGTAGTAGTAGTAGTAGTAGTAGTAGTAGTTTATTCAGTCATGACAACACCAAATATTGTACACAGTATTGACATTTCATGCAAAGGAAAGAAAAAGAATCACAGAATCACAAAATCAAGAATCTTGTGTTGAATAATGTGTTGAATAATGACTGAAAAGGTATAGGCAGAAGCAGACTGCTTATCAAGGCCTATCCTATATTACAACTTTTTAGGCTACCAACCTCCAAAGAAACAACAACAACAGATAATTAATCGCATTTATAAGCTTCAAAAATAGCTTTACAAACCATTTTCTTAAAAACCAAAAAAGAATTACGTGTTTTTAAATTTATGTTGGCATCATTCCAAAATTTAACTCCAATAATGGACACACATCTCCTTTTCATACCCTTTTTTAGCTTTTTGTACAGTAAATTTGCAAACACCTCTGAGATTATATGGAATGTCCTGAATTGAAAAGAACCTCTGTATTGGGTCAGGGAGCATTTTTGATTTTGCTCTGAACATAATTTGCATTATTTTATAATAAAAGAGATCATAAAATTTCATCACATAAGAATTTAGAAAAAGTGGCTCCGTGTGAGCATAATAATCAGCCTTATTGATAATACGTATAGCTTGTTTTTGCAGTTTTATTATTGAATTTATAGTGGTTTTGAAGGTGGATCTGAAGGTGGATCAAAACAAAATATAACTCAGCTGTGGATCCACACCCCAAGCAGGGAAATGGTTCCAGACATTCCAATGCACATCACTTTTAGAATCCTTGTAAACTGATCTTCAAACTATGGGTTTAACCCCTTGTGCTAGGTGGGCTGGGTCACAGAAAATGGACTGGTGTCATCTGACTCTAAAGTCAAGCAGATGTGACACCTCAACTCTATGTAAAACCCCATAGTGACAGTGTGATTTCCTCTTATCTCTTGTTTACGATCGTCTGCGTGCATGCGTATTTAAAAGTACGCCTAAGGTAAAACCTAAGTCCTGTGATCATAAATCTGTCAGTTTAGTATGTTGACCAAGATGTGACCTGTCCCGGAACAAAGAAATCTAGTGACACAAAGGAATCCTAACTAATACTGACTAATATGTGATTAAACCTAAAAAATTCAACTGTCTAAATTAAAATAATTTTTACTGCTGTTCTGGAGGGGTGAGGTTTCCATACTGGAGAGGTGTGACGAGGGATCCGACTGGGCGGAGTCAAACCTGTTGAAATGCTAATTTCAACAGGTGGCAAAGGTATTTTTTAGTAAAATCAACCAACTTACATCTTTGATCGAAAATGTCCGAGTGATAACCAAGGCAAATAACAAATGCGGTCTCCATTACTGAAGAGCGCTGCCGAGAGCAATCGAACTCACCTGAACGTTTCCGATTTTTTATGAATTCACACTGCACACAGAGGGGTATGGAGCGGTGCAGACCACCACCAGCAGAAGTGAAAACCAAAGTTGTGTCTCATTTCTCTTCCTGCTGAAGCTAAACTTCTAAACCTTACCAGAGAAAACGCTGCAACATTAGTATCACAGTAGTGTTGTCTCTGTCGTCTCCATGTTGGTTTTTACTGACTTTCTTCTTCTTCTCCTCAAAAAACTTTACTCTTCTTTGTGGTATTTGTCCAGTATGGGTAATTCAGAGCAGCGCCCCCTGGTGGATTAATTGTCAAACGCTCATTCCAACACATTAAATGTCAGTAGCAGCACTTTGTTCCAGTCAGACTAATGACAACGACAATAAAGCACATTTACAAAAGGAACGAACAACTGGAATGGGATTATTAAGGACCAGGATCGGTACTCGGTATCGGCAAGTACTCAAAAGTAAGTACTCATACTCGGTCTGGAAAAAAGTGGTATGGGTGCATCCCTAATGTATGGTTTCATACTCAGAGGTGTCTCACTGGTAAATGTATTTTATATTGAATCTCATGAACATCAGTGGTCAGAATAATTGTATTTATAAGTCTATCATTTATTGTTTTGTTATACATTAGATTAGAAATAAAAATAGTTTAGATGAAAATGTTGACTTAAGTTAATTTTTTATGATTTTTTTTGTATGAAACTGAAGCTAGATTGAACATATTTTTAAGCTCAAAATGCACCAGAATGCAGGAAAAAGACTTCATTTTTCCCCAAATTTCCTGGGGAAGCTATGCTCGTCACCACAGTCCGCTACGCGCCCCACTGTAGGGACCCAGACTGGACCAGATTGGACCCAGACTGGCTGTGGCTTTTTGTGGCTACACTCATTTCTACTAATGTAGTCACAGTGGCTGTATCTTTCATTTTCCTAGCGCAAGGACAGAACATTGACAAAAGATGAAAACAAAGGGAATTTTGTCCATAATTTTCATTTGTTTTAGATAGTTTTGTAAGCACAAAATACAGTTTCAGTTATCGTTTTTTCTTTTAATTATAGTTTTTATTTATTTCAGTTAACGAAAATGTTTTTACAACTCTAGTTTTCGTCATTTTGTTAGTTTTCGTTAACGATAATAACCTTGGCGGGGGCAGCCTCTGTAACACTGGAATGTAAACAGGAAGCAAACGGATGAGGTTGTGATTAGAGCAGCCAAGAGGTGGGAGGGCAGTGGCAGTGTATGCATCTTTAAAATGTGCACACAGTCGATCCAGTGTTTTATTGTCTCTTGTGTTGCAGCTGACATACTGTGTGAAGTTAGGGAGAGTGGTAGAGGGAGGCATGATTGAAGTCCTCAGAGATGATGGTAAGGGCCTGGGGGGAGTTGCGTCTGCAGCTTGGTGCTCTGTATGCACTTGCGTTGGCCGAGGGTGGGATGTGTCAGAAATAAAACATGTGAAAACTCCTGCGGGACATAATAAGGCCCAACGCTAACAGACAGTAGTTCAATGTCTCTGAGCTGTTTTTTAACAGTGATGCGTCCAGGGTAACACCATCTGTTCTTCACAAAGACTGCCAGACCCCACCTTTCCTCTTACCGCTTTCAGCCACAGTCCAGTACGGACGGATGAGGGTGAACCTGTCCAGGGAGACAACAGAATCCGGTGTGTGCGTGTGCAGCCACATTTCTGTTAGGGAGATGACACTTGCCTCTCTATACTTCCGTTGCAGCCTCATGAGCACTAACAGCTCGTTCAATTTGTTGGAGAGGGAGTGGACATTTCCCATGAAAACAGATGGTAACAATGGTTTATACCTCCATCTCCTCTTCCAGCACTCGACACCAGCTCTGCAGCCCCACCGTTTCCTCCGTATCTCTGCAGTAATCTCCAATTTCTCTGGGTTGTCTAGTGTGGCTGAGAGCTAACAGCTGAGCCTAGGTGTACACAGCATAGTGGCTGAATGGGTCTCCCAAGGCGGTCTCTAAAAGTCCACAAAACACTAGTAAAAGTAGCGCAAAAGTTGCAAAACATGTACCCCTAGTTTTGCAACTCCAAGGGGATTTAGTGGCATTAAGAATACACAAATACAGATACAGATAAGTACTAAAAAATACAAAAGAAAGGAATTCGCAAGGGAGAGCTGGTTTATTGTGCAGCCTCAAATATGGTCTTACCCAGGCACTGTATATTTAAAAAATAGCACATCTGGTTAGATTTTGTCTCCCAATATTATAAAATGTATGTACCATTACTAGGGATGGGAATCGAGAACCGGTTCTTTTTGAGAACCGGATCCCAGTAGCTTGATTCCTTGGAATTGTTTGCCTGCCCGCTTAATGATTCTGCTTAGCGATTCCGGCTTTGTTGTGCAGGCGCGATGACATCATGCATACGCTGCATTGTTTTGGTCAGAACGTAGCCAACATGGCGTAGAGGCAGAAACGGTCTGAAAAGACGACACCAGGTCCACTGGAACACTGTCAAAGCTTCCATTTCTTCAAAAGGGTGGAATCCCTCCAACATGTTCAAACATTTGTCCACAGCATGGGATTCATTTACAGGAATGTCACGTATTTTATTCGCTACTTAGTGACGCTTGTGAATCTAGCGGCAGAGTGAATGCCAGGCTGTCATCCAGCCCCAGTTCCGGTTCCGGTGCAGGCAACAAACGTCGTACCCCCTCAAATACAAGTTTCCGAAGGTAGGGGAAAAGAAATGAGGTGCACAACAACGGGAGATGAGCAGAGTCGAACCGGTCCCACGTAGTAGAAATGCGGCAATAGAGGAATTAGTAAAGCATCTTTAGTTTCACTTTTACTGTACCCCCCTGAACCGGGCCCGGCGTCATCTGTTCTTATTATTTGTTTCAAACAACCAAATTAAGAAGGAAAATTGGCAGTGGAACCAGGCCTATTCAACTCACAACTTTAGACTGCTGGGACATTTTGGCCAGCAAAACCAGGTGTTACTGATAATATTAGCTAAGGCTCTGTTCTATTTAGTTGACCCAGGTAAGTGTTCCAGCACAGCACCAGGAAGAAAATGAATCTACCTGAACTGAATGCAGCCATTTTTTTTTTTTTTTGATCAAGCTTTTTTTATTTTCAGTTTTCAAATCCACAAAAAGAAACATACAACTTCAACAATAAATTGTTATATCCAATTCGTATCCACCTGCCCTCCCACCTATCCCACCTACCCCAAGTACTGGACCTTGGATAAATTTATCTACAGCCAGATATGATACACTTACAAATAGAAATATACAAACCCTCTTCAAACACATACATGTAGAGACACACATATATATATGTATACACACACACACACACACACACACACACACACATATATGTACAGATATGCACATACGTAAGTTCACCTACGCTTAAATAAATAAATAAGGGGAAAGATGATTAAAAATAAAAAAGTAAAAATAAATAAATATAACAAAGCAGAAAAGGTACACAGATAATTGAGTTACACAGATATGTTGGTAGAATGCAGCCTTTTTTAATGATACCTTTCATACATGTGCTTTCTGCAGTCCTGTGTGTGGTGTGAAAAATGTCTATTGATCCTTTTTCTTCTTGTTTTCTTTCAACAAATCCTCCACATGGCCTGAACCCCCACAGCTCATGTTGTTACAACAGTTTGTGTAGAAATGAACAACTATTGTGAGGGGTCAAAGGTCACTGCTGGTCTGCATTTTCTGCTACTCGTTGCTGAGGACTGAAACACACAGACGGGTTCTTTATGAACTTCTTGCTTCTCCTCTGGCTAAGAAAGTCTCCTGCAAGGCGTCACCAGGAATCAGCTGATGAGACAGAAATAGAACTGGCCTACGCACACACACACACACACCATTCCCCTCTTCCCTTCCCATCCTTGGTGATGTATTCATAGCGGTGCTAATTAACAAGTCCACACCAGTGACTGGTAAAGGGAGTGGAGACAGAACAGGCAGAGACAGAGGGAGTCCTTGGACAAACTGAAGTGAATATATGAGGCCCGAGGCACTGGCCAGCCCTTCCATGAGTGGATGTGGGTTTTCTGTTTGTGTCATTGTTTAGATTTCTCCTGTGTTTGTGCCTGGGAGATTATGTGTACATTTGTGTACTTGTTTTGACAAGTCCAAAGCAAGGTTAACCTACATCTGGCTTGTCTGACTGTCCCTGCCGGCCCATGGCACCGTCCCAGACTGAGAAGAGGCAGTTCACACCACGCTGACCCCTGGGGTCACTGTCTGCCATGGTGGTACATAGTAACATGTTAGAGTAGTAGAGTTACTGTTAGAGGTTTACACCTTATGTGAAGTGCTGGGCAGTGTGTCCAAAAATCTATTCATGTGTATTCCAAGGTTATTATCGTTAATGAAAACTAACGAAATGACGAAAACATTTTCGTTAACTGAAATAAATAAAAACTATAATTAAAAGAAACAACGATAACTAACTGAAACTGTGTTGTGTGTGTATAAAACTAACTAAAATGGATAAAAATTCTGGATAAAATTCCCTTCGTTTTCGTCTTTGTCAATGTCGGATTGACACAAAAGCAATTTTATTTCGCTCTCGCAATTTTAGCTAGGGGCACCATATGACACTTCACGGTCCATCACTTCTTGTCACTTGTCGTTTAGAGTCCCCACTCTACCTGGAAACATGGAGACTAAAACTACTGACAGATTTATGACATCTACCCATGGCTGGGCCGGTTTACATTCTACTTATAATTCTATGGAGGTATGGAGTGGTGCGAACTGCCGCCAGCAGAAGTGAAAACTAAACTTATGGCTCATTTCTCTTTTCTCTACCTGCTGAAGCTCAGCTTTTAAACCTTACCAGAGAAAACGCTGCAACATTAGTATCCACATTAGTGTTACCTCTGTCGTCTCCATGTTTATTATTACTGACTTTCTTCTTCTTCTCAAAAAACCTTACTTTTCTTCGTCGTATTTGTCCAGTATGGTTAATACAGACCGGCGCCCCCTGGTGGATTAATTGAGAAACGCTCATTCCAACACATTAAATTTCAGTAGCAGCACTTTGTTCCAGTCAGACTAATGACAACGACACTAAAGCACATTTTCAAAAGTAACTAAGAATTGTAATGGTATTATTAAGTACTCATATCGGTACTCAGTATCAGCAAGTACTCAAAAGTAAGTACTTGTACTCGGTCTGGAAAAAAGTGGTACCGGTGCATCCCTAAAAATGAGTGTGCATTACCACCTGTTTCAAATGTGCCGGTTCAGTGCAAAATATTTGATAGACCAGCCCTTGCACATCACATTACACCAAAGAATTGTTCAACATTTCATGAGTACAAGTCACTATGCTTTATTCCATTTATTATGAAGCAACTTAAAGATGTAAATCGTCTTGATGTAGTGTGGGATGTTTATATCAGACAGTCTCAAAGCATTCACCCGATTGCAGCGCGGTAAAGGGTAAAGGATACACTCATTAAATCTGTACCAGATGACAAGGAATGCTATGTGACAAAAGGGGAAGACGTCATTTGCAATGTTGATGGTGCTGATCTAAGCTTCGTCATGTACTCATGAGGAGGCTGACACTCGTATGATAGGACAAGCAAGGGTATAGAGAGTATCTTGCTTAAGACTGTAGATTCAGATGTTGTTGTCCTTGCAGTTGCAAATGTGCAACCACTAGGAGTGAAAGAGTTATGGGTAGAATTTGGGAGAGACAAGCATTTGACATTCGTGCCTATTTATGAACTAGCCAACACTGGGTCCTCAAAAATCCAGAGCTTTACCCATGTTCCATGCCAATACTGGATATGACACTGTCTCCCGGTTTCAAAAAAACGGAAGAAAACAGCTTGGAAAATCTGGACAGTATTTAATGAAGTCACTCTGAAAGTTCTCTGTCATGTCTTGAAACGTTTGAAAGGTATGTTGTTGTACTTTATGACAGAACAATTGAAACCTCGAAAGTCAATGAGGCCAGAGTTGAGTTGGTTGCGAAGTCTTGACCGTTTAGCAACATACCTTCTATTGCAGCAGCCTTAGAACAGCATACAGCTAGAGCAGTTCTTCAAAGAGCTCATATCTGAGGAATGGAAAATACGACAGAAGCTACCCCTGCTCAAGTAGATCCCACCCAGTGGGTTTGGAAAAAGGTCATTGGCATTTGGTAGCCATACTGGACACCTCTACCTGAAGCCAGTAAAGCCTGTACAGAACTGACTAAATGTTCATGCAAAGGAAAAAAAATAAGAATACAGCTGATTTCATGGTGCCACCCTCTTTCCCTTATGGCGATGACCACTAGGGGGCAACTCCACCCACCAGGGGGCCTTTGTCAAGGTGGTTCCACTTGTAGAAACATTTCTGAGGTCAGTGTTAATGTGTGCCAAGTTTCAAATTGGTTTCAAAAAGTGCACTTTTCAGTCTAACTACTACACTAGAGATTGTTCCAATGAAAAGTGAGCATATAGAAATTTTCTGTCTTTTTGTTCTCGTCTCTTCAGAGGAACACTCCACGTTGTTTGTGTTGATCCTGGCATCATGTACGTTACCATAAGCGTCTGTGTGAAACAAGGTTATAATAGTTTTGGAATTTTCATTATAGTTTAGGTTTATTTAGTTTTGACTTTTTTTTCTCTAATTTGGTTAGTTTTAATTAGTTTTTAGAGCAGGTTTGCTAGTTTTTATTAGTTTTTGTTATTTTCTAAATACTTAGTTTTAGTTTAGTTTTTTCTTTATATCTTTTATCTTCTTCACTGTCGAATTCAAATAAATCCCAGACAGGACTCTGCTGCTTTCTCCCAACTTCAGTCTCCATGTTTCCAGGTAGAGTGGGGACCAGAAGACGACTGGAAACCACAAGTGACGACAAGTGACGAACCGTTAAATATCATATGGTGCCAGCAGCTAAAATTGCTTGAGGGAAATAAATCGATTTCATATCAATCCGACATTGACAAAGACGAAAACAAAGGGAATTTTATCCATAATTTTTGTACGTTTTAGTTAGTTTTATAAACACGCAATACAGTTTCAGTTTTTTTTTCTTTTAATTATAGTTTTTATTTATTTCAGTTAACGAAAATGTTTTTACAATTCTAGTTTTCGTCATTTCATTAGTTTTCGTTAACGATAATAACCTTGGCGTGAAACACAACAGTGGAACCAATGTTGAGCAGCAACGAAACTAAGGAAATGAAGGTTTGATTCAGGAAAATTTTAGTTTCTTTTTTTTTTTTTTAATAGATTTGAGTCAATTAATCGTTTCAGCTCTAGAGTTTTTGTTAACAGGTTAGCTAATGATGGCCACTGAGACCATGTGGTCAGAGGAATTGACTGCCTTATGAATACAGACGGTATGGAGGAAACTGAGGTGCTTTGTTTTAGATGAAATGTTGCTATAGTGGCCATTTGTGATTTTCAGGGAGTAGATGTATGTTGAGAGTCTGGTTTCGACTGGTTCTATATGTAAAGTGTCATACGATAACTTGTTTTGATATGGTGCTATATATTTAAAATTTGATTGATTGATGATTGATGTGTGTTTTATAAAATTCGTAACAGATCATCGTGTTCTACTGGAATTTTTCAGTGAATTGACTCCCCTCATTTTTCATGGATCATCTCTTTCATAGTAAAGACACCTCAAAGTCTTTGCTAGTTACATTTGGATATGAAGCACAGCCACAAAAGTCCATGGTCAGAGCTTTCAGTGTTTCATTTTCATGAAAAAACATTAGGTTTGTGTAGTGGGAATAATTCAGCTCTCCATGTAAGTACATATGGAAAGAACAACATGAACGTTTCAGATATGGAACATCTGAACTTTAGAGGACATTTTTGTGTATTAATAATTTTCTGTGGATGGTCATGTCCAGACCTGAAATCAGAGTTTCATATGGCTAAATCCAGAGCTTTTCAGTCAAAGGGGATAAGACTCCACTCTGTGTGATTTAGGCTCAGGGCATCGATTTAGTTTCATATTAAAAGAGTTCTTTTGTGATTTGTAGCTTTAACCTTGCATGTCTGCCAGATGTGTCAAAACAGCAGCAAGAACGTAAGTCTAAGAACAGGAACAGCTGGTGCACTGACACCCACTGAAAGCCAGTGCTTGATGCTATACCAGGTTACCATGGCAACTGACTGTGCACCCTCTGTGTCTGACAGCTGTTCCCATGGTGCCTGGGTTTGGCACCGCCCCTGGACTCCCACTGGGAGGAGAGACAGATAGCTTCTCATGGTCAGAGGTCACGGTGATGACGTCAGTGTCTTGGCGATGTCGTGTTATTTTTCCATTAATATTACGCAGGGATCAATGTAGTTGTCATTTGTGTCAAACTCTAAAATGCATTTATCTTTTCTACATTTTTTGTTCTGCCTTTGGGACAACAGTGAGCTACAGTTTGTGTTATGACATTTGATGGACACTTATTTTAACGGATTTTAGATCATTTTCTCCACTGTATAGATTACAGGTGTCAAACATGTGGCCCGGGGGCCAAATCTTGCCCGCCAAAGGGTCCAGTCCGGCCTGTAGGATGAATTTGTGAAATGCAAAAATTACACTGAAGAAATTATTAATCATAGTGTAAAAATCATTTTAATTCAGGTTCCACATATAGACCAATTAAATCTCAGTTGGGTCAGACCAGTAAAATATTACCATAATAACCTACACTACTGGTCAAAAGTTTTAGAACACCCCAATTTTTTCAGTTTTGTATTGAAATTCAAGCAGTTCAAGTCCAATGAACAGCTTGAAATGGTACAAAGGTAAGCGGTGAACTGCCAGAGGTAAAAAAAAAAAAAGGTATGGTTAAACAAAACTGAAAAATAATGTACATTTTAGAATTTTACAAAAAGGCGAACAAGAAATGGGTTAACAACTTAAAGCAGTTCTGCAGCAATGGAGGTTGATCAAGCCTGGAAAGTTGGTGCGACCAATTCCTCCAGGTGTCCCAACGTTTGTGAATTCCTTCCAACCCCATGTGTCTGCAGAAAAGGAGTGTTGAACACACTTTGGTACCATACCGTTGGAGCATTATTTGAACAGCATTATACTGCAGAGAGTAGTGTGTTACTATAAAAATGGCGAGGCAAAGTCAATTAACGATAGAAGAGAGACAGACCATCAGAACACTGAAAAATGTAGGTCTGTCCTACAGAGAAATTGCCAAGAAAGTCCAGGTGTCAGTAAGTCCAGTTTCCTTCACCATCCAAAGGCACTCAGAAACTGGACTGGGAAATGCAGACAGGAAGAGGTCTGGAAGAAGCAAAGACACAACAGAACCAGAAAACTGGAAAAATTGGGGTCTTCAAAAACTTTTGACCGGTAGTGTATAAATAATGACAACTGATCTTTGTTTTCGTATAAAAATAAGTAAAATTACATGAAAATGTTTATATTAACAAACAAAAAATGTGAATAACGTGAACAAATATGAACAACTTGAAATGTCTTAAGAGATGTAAATGCAATATTACCAATATTCTGCCTGTTACTAAATGTTTTATGTATTTGTAATTGTCATGTAAGTTGTAATGCATATGTGGAAATGATGAAGTGAGGCAGAATATTGTGAAAATTGCCCTTGTTTTTCCTAAAATTTTTCAAGTTGTTAATGTTTTTCAGATTTTTAAGGGAACATTGTGGATGTAAACATTATCTTAATGTAATTTTACCTTTTTCACTGTTATTATTTTACTGGTCTGGCCCACTTGAGATGTGGCCCCTGAACTAAAATGAGTTTGACACCCCTGGTATAGATGTTACTGAAGTCCACTCATCCATTTCTGAAACACGTTGCCCTAATGAGAGATGTGGGGGTGAAGCCGATCCCAGCGACCAATGGGCAGAGGGGTTGTTCACCCTGGAAATGTTGTGAGGGAGAGATTTATAACAATGAAGAAGCAAGAGAAAGAAAGACTGGCTGCTAGTCATGACAAATGTTGAGTCAGGGTCACATGAACTCTGACATTTATTATTTATTTTTTTAACCTTTATTTTATGAAGAAAAAATGACTCGTTGATATTAAACATCTCTTTTGCTAGAGTGTCCTGGCCAAGACAGCAGCAGCAGACACTACATAAAGTTCAGCTGTATATTCACACTAAAAACCTACATAACATGTTCATTAAAAGCATCTCAAAGCAGAACCTGATTCAGTTAGAAAAACATCTAGTTCCACATTTGTCATTTTCCCATTCATTTAAAATGACGGTGAATGTGTTGAAAAAGACCAGCTCCTTCATGTTTACCTCCTTCTCTAGGTTGTTCCAGGCAGTGGAAGCAGAATATTTAAAAGCTTTCTTTCCCGGTTCGATTAAAGATAACAGATCCTGGGACCAGAGACTGTAATTATTGAAGTCATATGACTCTGCCGACTGCAGATTGTAAAAGGCATGTATCTAATTATTAGATATCATGCATTGAGTGCATATTATAAAGTTGCCTAAATCAGAATTAAAAAGATGAGATTCCAGATTTTTGCAGAGTACTCTGTCATGAAAAAAAAAAAGGTAAAAAAAACAAAACAAAAAAACAATAGGTATGGGCCACTTTTGGATCTACAGTCTAAACATAAACTGTAAAAAAAAAAAAAAAAAAAAAAAAAAAGTAATTGAACTGAATTTTCACTGTTTATTTTACAGATTTTTCCTGTATTTTTAAGATACAGGAAAATATCAATGAAATTACAAAAACAGACAGTGATTTTACATGTCAATTGTACAATAACATGAAAAAACTGTAAGTCTGAATAACCGTAAAATCTCAATTTTTTAAAAGAATTTTTTTCTTTTTTCACAGAAAAATACAGTTAAAATACATTAGCAAACATATCATAATTTCACAAATATTTCTTTTCTATTTATGAGATTAAACTGTTAAGTTAAACTTTAATAATGTAAAAATAATAATAATAAAACGAGAAAAAATTACTGACAATTAACCGTAAAAGAAGTATTTGTTCTGTAAGTTTAACAAGACTTGTTTGTTTATTGACAAATATCTTGTGTAATTACAGGAGGTTTCACAACAAAAATGTTGAATACATGTATTTTTGTGAATGTATAACATGTATAAGCACTGATAAACTGTCCAAATACAGTTTTTATCAGCGGATTGTACAACTTAGTCTCATTGAAAATTTTATACGTGTATATATATATATATTTTAATACATGTAAATGTTCTTTATTAAATATTAAAGGGTCAAAAAAAAGCAAAATCTCATATAAAGTTAGGGCAAAGAACTATATTTTAATTATGGAAAATTACCATATTTTTATGTGATGGTTATTTTCCGTTATTTAACAGTATTTTTTGGCACCCCAGCTGCCAAAATATTACCGTTTTTTTGTGTTTTTTTTTTTTTTTTTTTTTACAGTGTGTGGTTTACTTCATGTAACATATATGCACTTTTGTCACTTTTCTTATTTATACCATTGAAACCAGAAAAGCACCCAACCTCACCAAACATACTGTACTGAACCTCAAGATCAACTGTGTTGATACATTTTAGGTGGTGATGAACAACTACTAAAGTAGTGTCACAGTGATACAAGTGAGCAACATTTTATTAAACATTAAAAAGTAAAAAAAAAAAAAAAAAAAAAAAAGTAAAATCTCATGTAAAGTTAGGGCAAAAAACTGTATTTAAATTGTGGAAAATTTTTATGAGATGGTTATTTTCCATTTTTTTGGCACCCCTGCTGCCGAAATATTACTGTTTTTTTTACAGTGTAGCCCAAGATTATTTACTGTTGCCATTATTTACATCACTGCTTACTACCTCATTAATTAAAAAAAAAAAAAAAAAATGTCCATGTCCCTGCCCACCCACTGCTTGCATCCACTGCCTGGTCAGGATGTGTCCGGTCAGCTGCTCCACCTCCTTGTTCCATCTGCTGTCTCCGCTCTAACTGGAAACACTCTGATGAAGAGGAATGTACAGTTGGATTTATATTGTTAGCCCATGTCCTGCATTGGGAAAGTTTTTATTTGGTAACTTATGACTATGTTTTTTTTTTTTTTTTCTTGTCACCTAGACGCTTTGAGGGAATTACATAATATTTTGTTTGGACAGCTTGTGTTCTTCCAGTAAAGCCTGGCAAAGACAAATGGTATTACCCACTGGTTCTGTAAAGCCACAGCACTGTTTATCGAGTTTGGACGGGTCATGGTGGACGACTGTCATCTGTTTGATTATTCTTACCACAGAAAGCTGCTGATGACAGATCAGCTACTATGTTTATTACCTGCTACCTACACCAGAGCTGAGCTTTGTCGAGGGGAGGACATGTCTGCGTTCAACAGACCCAGGTGAAGTGGCTTTAAGTTGGTTCAATCATGTGGTGGTTGGACAAAATAAAGAATCTGTACCAAGGTTATTATCGTTATTATTATTAAACTAACGAAATGACGAAAACTAGAACTGTAAAAGCATTTTCGTTAACTGAAATAAATAAAAAGTAGAATTTAAAGAAAAAAATGATAACTAACTGAAACTGTATTTTGTGTTTACAAAACTAACTAAAACGTATAAAAATTATGGATAAAATTCCCTTTGTTTTCATCTTTGTCAGTGTCGGATTAATATAAAATTGATTTATTTCCCCTCAAGCAATTTTAGCTGCTGGCACTATATGATATTTAACGGTCCGTCACTTGTCGTCACTTGTGGTTTCCAGTCGTCTTCTGGTCCCCACTCTACCTGGAAACATGGAGACTAAAGCAGCAGAGTCCTGTCTGGGATTTATTTGAATATGACAGAGAAGAAGATAAAAGATATTAAAAAAAACTAAAACTAAGCATTTAGAAAATAACGACAACTAATAAAAACTAGCAAACCTGCTCTAAAAACTAATTAAAACTAATTGAATTAGAGAAAAAAAGTCAAAACTAAATAAAACTAAACTATAATGAAGAATCCAAAATTATTATACAAAGCAAGAAATAATCTACGGCCAAAAAATATTCGGGGAATGTTCACTGAAAGAGAAGGAGGCTACAATCTAAGGGGAGAGCTAAATTTTAAAAAGCATGAAGTAAGAACAACAATGAAAAGTATGTGCAGAACAAGCTGTGGAGTGACTTTGTGGAACAACCTAGAACAGGAGATAAAGGAAAGTACAAGCATAAACAGATTTAAAAAAGAGGTATAAAGAATTGTTTCTAAATAGGTACATGGAACATGAAAGATAAAAAATAGTGTTGTCTCAAAGACCAGTCGTGGTTCTTGGAATTAAGAGAGTAATTTGAATTTCAGAGTTTTTCATACGTGTGAGTGGGTTAAAGTGAGGGCAGATGTGAAGTCTAGATGAACTGGGACTGTGGGGGTGAAATTATGGAATGGACCTTATGATGCATTTAAGTTATCCACTCCTTTGCCGAAGTTTAAAAAAAAAAGTACCTTAAGTGTAAAATTATTCAGAAATATTGAATTGAGATGTTTTTGTTGTTTTTTTATTATTACTTTTTAAATTATTATGGTGTGAATGCTCGATGCTGTACACATTTAAGTTGATGTAAGCAGTGTATTAGTTGAAAAGGATAGGCAAAAAAAATAAGCTTTCGCTTCTTGCCTATTCCTTTTTTTGGTTTTTATGTTTATTGTGATTGATGTACTGAGTACACTGTAACAAATTTTACCGTTAAATAACAGTAAAATACTGTCAGCTAGAGTTGCCAGCATGCTACTGTTATTCTACAGCATCTCTACTGTAATCTACAACTACAGTTTCTTACTGTAAAAAGTATTACGGTACTGGGCTGTACATAATGTACCTTTTACAGTAAAATACAATATATTAAAACATATTTAATGTAATATTTACGGTATAACACAGCGAAAAGCTAGGATTTTAACATTTCAAGTTACATTTTAAAATACAAAATCATGAACATTGCTAGAAGAAGCTCAAACAAGAGATGACATTATTATATATAACCATGTAAATTGACACATTGTTTAGTTTAACGGTGTCCACTTCGCAACTAGCGAGTATGCTTCAACTTAAATTAGCTGCATGTTAGCTACATACGGCTAACACCCCGAAATATGAACAGTATTATTATGCATGTTATACTGCGCAAGTTGCGTCCAGTGTGAACGCAGTTTATGGAGGCAATTTAATGTTTAACCCTTTCATGCATAGTGGTCACTCCAGTGGACAGTTATTATCCAGCTGTTCTCTTGTATATTCATGGATTTTGTTGTTTTACTTGCATATCAGCCAACACAGTGGACACTTAGGCATCATCTAAAACACTGCAATTCATAAAATTACAGTAACTTTGCTGCTCTTGATAAACCTGATCTGCAGTAACATGTTTTAGTGTAAATTAATTGCTAATTGTTATTAGACCGTAAATAACAGTTTTCTTGAACAAAAAGTTTTTGGGTTTTTTTTGCATATCCTTCTAAAATTCAGCAATGCATTTTGTCTTCTATAGGGGACAAAAGTTTGGCAGTTTAACTTAAAAAAATACTGTCCATTACAAAGGACATTCCATAAAAAAAAAAAAATCAATCAATAAATAAAAATAATTTTTAAAATGTATCTGAAAAAACTGTTGCATTATGCAGTTTCCAATCAAGACAAATTTTTAATGTAAAACAGCTAAAACTGTCAATTTCCTGGGTCTCAGGAGGATATTATCTCCATGAAATAAATAATAACTAAAATTAGAGTATGATAAAATGTGAGAAAACATCAGATTAGTGGCATTAAAAATGTGTTTATTTCATAGTTATCACACAGTATATCACTTTCTGATGATGAGTTTTAAATAAACAAACTTTAAAAATTCAAAAATTAAACAAATGGTGTCCAGCTGAGTGGGCATTTTTGTAACTTCACGAAAAATAGGTTCATAAAAAAAAAAAAAAATTAAATTGCATTGTTTTTTTAATGCCTAAAGAGGAATAAAAACACTTAGGAAAAAAATACTGACTAAGGTTCTCATAATTCATGCATGAAAGGGTTAATGAACCCAAAATGCCACAGTTACGTTGATAAAATCACAATTACCTGATAAATGAACAACTGGAGCAGATGGAGTTGTGGCAGTGTTGGTAGAAGCACCAGGTGACCTCTGTTCCAGTGCTGTATGGGGTTAAGTCCAGGTGAAAATAGCCATCTTCAGTTATTTTCTCTTTTTATTTTATCCCTCTGCTTCAAAAAGAAACACTTACTTTTAATGCAGCAAGTCCATAGTTAACACTCGTTGGATTGAATCTTTTCTAAACGAGCTGGTGGGACTTGATGCCAGATGACTTTGTTCAGAGCAGTTCTGGGCGGACAGCAGTGGAGGAACTGAAGAAAATACTGGAGAATACTGTACAATTTTACAGTAGCTTACTGTTTTAAATTTGCACCTTAAAGACCTCATTATTTACAGCATTATACTGTATTTACAAATAACAGCATGATACTGTACAAAATTTACTGTTTTTTTTTTAACAGTAATTTGTTACAGTGTACAATGATTGATGTAAACCAAAATAAATTCATTCATTCTTTCATTATAACCTTAATCTGTACATTACCTTGGATTTTGGGGATGGAATTTCATACCATATCTGACCTTTAATAGATGACAGTGAACTTAAATTGAGAATTTTTTTTTTTACTTCGTATTCTGTGAGAAAAATAAGTTGCAGTTCTGTTGCATCAAGCTACTGAACTTTCCACTCATACCTTGTTGTTCAGGTTAAGAAATATATATTCCCCAGTTTTACCTCAACAAATGCCACTGCCACACATTGTCTTGATGAATTTCACAGTTTTCCAAGAAACCCTTAGACATGCTTGTAAAGTCAGTGGGCTGCCAGAAACAACTACTGTTTGTGTGCTTCCACAAATAGGTGGAATGGCTGCAAAGCTGTGAATGAAGCCATCTCCCCTCTATCTCACCCACTCAGCGAGGTAATTAAAGTGCCTGTCTGCGTCTGTGCTATGAGCGCCATCCTATGCTAATGCAGTGTTCCTTTGACAGGTCTGTTGAGACAACATAGTGGGTGTTTTCACATGGCCTGATTTTCAATTCACACTAGGGTTATTTCCATCACAGGCATCCTGGGAAGCAAAGAGAGGAAAGGCTGTGAGACAGACTGCAAAACTGAGCTGAAGTTTCATGTAATTGCGTGTATGATTTTTGAAAGGCATCTTTCAAGTGCTGCCTTAATTGCCAGTTATTCTGCTGGAAATGTTCTTCTCCAATGGCTTTGTGTTTCTGTTTGAATTATTTATTTCAGAAATGATTAAGATATTCATAAAGTCCTTCACATCCTTTGCAGATTTTTTTTTTTTTTAAACATACAGGTGTTTACTGCGCTGGCCCAGAGGTGCAACAGTCCAAAAAATTATCCATACAAGAAAAACATAAAATAGAACAGCCCCAAAAAATTATCCACTATAAGAAAAAAAGAGAAAAGCCCAAAAAATTATCCACAACAAGAAAAAAAAGAGAACAGCCCAAAAAACTATACACTATAAGAAAAAAAAGAGAACAGCCCAAAAAATTATACACTATAAGAAAAAAAAGAGAACAGCCCAAAAAATTATCCATTATAAGA